>NC_071089.1:21197500-21295000 GCF_027358695.1 Spea bombifrons | reverse complement strand
AAGCTTTGTACGTGTGCATGACTGTCAGAGCGTTTGTTAAGCCACATCTAAGGAGCCAGAGAGTGTCCTGCTACAAAAGAGCAGCCAGACGAGCAGCAAGAGGCCTTAGGAAGTGACTCGAGGTGATATCTACTCGGTCATCCCTATTTCCCACCTCCGATGTTTATAGGTCTTTAAAGGCCAGGTTATCATTTCCGCAGTGAAACTGGGAGTTCAATTATTAAATGGGACTTCCTTGCAGTGTAAGGACTAATTTGGTGTAACCATCTTCTGAATCATGTTGCACTATATAATATTAATTTAGATTTCTGTGAAGGGTTGCATTCTGCTCCTGTACAAGGTGCTGGCTTCCTTATTATTCGCTGCCCCCACCTGTTGATGGCAGGTGGCCTACCAACAATGGCGATGCAAATTGTGATTATATGAGATGATATGAGAGCTGATGTATTACATTATAACTGTGCCTGTCGCAATAAATTTCATGTATCAATTCTGATTAGTTCTACTTTATGTATCTTCAGTCTGTGGTCCATTTTGGCAAACAGTAGAAATAGAAATAATTGCTCCAGAGGGCAGTAGCCTCCAAATGTCCACTCCTCACTTTCAATGTTCGGTGTGCCGTTAGACCAAAATATATTTAATATCTTTGCCTAATTGCCTTTGTGTTGCATCAGCGTTCCCTGTGATTTTTGTTTAATTCCAGTTTAGGACATGCTCAGATGAGATTGGAACAAAAAGTTCGTAACAAAAAGTAAACATTTTAGTTTGGGATTATTTTCTGGACTATGGATCAATATGATTTTCCTAAATCTGTACTAACTACTTGCTTGCAGAATCTTCCTAATTTTGAACTGAGAAATATCCTTTGTAGAATAATTAACATATAAATGAAAGTGAAATGGAAACTATTTTGTTCTAAGCTTTGTGATAGTAATTCTGATTAGTTAACATATGATTGCTAATAGGGCCGCTTATATTATAAACATGCATATTTATAGATACCTGTTTAACGCCATCACTAACTCTTGGCTTGAAACATAAATGTAGCCCCTAGGGTAATCCTTGGCTTAATCTGAGCAGATGGGGCATATTTCACCATCCCTTTTATTTTACAAGAAAGGCATTTTTTTCCCTCTTTTCCTTCATCCCCTCCTCCTTTTCTTTTCCCTTTTGTATGGCATAAGTTTTGGGCATCCCCAGTGAAATGAGCAGGTGTGACCTTCTGCAGGCCTGTCTGCTTATATTATCGACTAACGTAGAGAAGGCAAAAGTTGGGCGAGAAGCAAAATGAAAAGACCCACTAAACATGTCCAGTGTTTCTCCCCAAATCCTATTTCCTCAAACAGCAGCGGTTCCCTCTCACTAGGGAAAACGTCTCCCGTCATGCTTTGAAAGGATTTGTGGGGTCTTTTTTTTGCCCCCCTCCCTTTAATTTTTTTTTTTCTTCCGTCCTGCGTTGATCTGCGAGTGAATGGGTACATTTCGGTAATCCTCGCCTCTGGACAGGCACAGAATACTCTTCTGCTCAGAATAGCTAATAACAGAGGCTTACTTCCTGTCTAGTGATGAAAAGGGACGGAATGGGGGGGCCGGTCTGGAAGTCATTTTTTTTTTGTTCTCCTGCACTATGTAATCGGAACACACCATAGACAATTTTTATCCTGAGCTATAATCAGCATTAGGAAGAATTATATGTCTCACGCCTAACATGCTTTCAGCGTCCGTCGGGATCAATGAATTATTATTGTTAAAGGGAACCAATGGCACATAATAAAATAAGTAATTTTAAGAAATAAGTAGTTTTAAAAATACTGTCGATGTACAGTTTGAGTGATATTCTTGGTAAGCGTACTATGATTTATGCCTTATTTTTCTCACTGCTGGAAACCAAAAGTATCAGACTTGTTCCAGTTTCAAGTCTCTTTTTTGCTTGGAATTATGCTTTGACAGACAGCATTTACCCTCTAAGGGGCACTCGTTCTATTTATAATGAAAGGAAGCAATGACATATGCATTATTATGATTGGTAGATGAGATTGTCTGAAGTGATGTCACTCATCCATCTGGTTTATTGAAGAGTGGTAGGAGGGACCAAGTGATGTCATAAGACCACAAGATGGGGTTAATTCTGCCGACAGATGGAAGGACATGGATCAATATCGCCATAAGGGGTGGGGTGGCACTTTGAAAGTAAAGACCTTTTTTCCCGTGGCATATTTATAAACGAATGACAAAAAGTCTATTAAAAATACAAAACTTTTAATAAAGTAAAGAATTTGACAAAAGGGTTTTACTCTTTTTTTGCTTCGGTTCTTTAAACTATGTAATCATATTAACTAATAGAAGTTAATATGTGGTAAGTAAAATATAGACACATCAATAAGCAATGCATAAAATGCAAATGTACTTTTAAGCCACTGCGATTACACATTTATTCCTTTTTAGAATATTCTCAAATTTCAGCCTTTTGATTAAACAAATAGAAAAATATTAATCTTCAAAGTATGTATTAGAAAATGTGCGTATATACTTTTTTTGAGGGGTAATGTATATTTATTTGGGTCTATTTTGTTGTACTTATTACAAAACTATCTAGCATAATGCTATGATCTGTCAATATACTCACACGCTCCTTGTAATATTAAGATTTAGCTTTCCAAATCCATAGCTAAGATGTCAAAGGCATTAGCGGGAACTACAAAAAGGACCCCCACCGGCGCCCACTTTTATAGCTTTCTTAAGATCTAACAACTGCTCAAGGAACAATTGGATAAAGTTGGGGATTGGAGAACCATCATATTCTTGTCCCTGTGAAATTAAACTCTTTCTGCTTTTAGAATCCTCTTTCTGCTCTTTTTCTTTTTCCCTGAAAAGCACAGTTCTACCGACGGTGGCAGGGAGGGTGGCGGGTGTTAAATCCTTTGGGAAGCCACTGCTGATCACTTTTAATTACTAGGGCTAAGGAGGATAAAATTAAAAGGAGCACCATTGAAGCAGGCGAAAGAAAGCTTACTGAGCCATCGGTGAACTGTGAAATATAAAAATTACATTCCAGTGGAAACAAGGAAACAGTATTACTTATTCTTCAAGAGTTTGTCCTTAAATGGTGAAGTTTTCATTTTGCTGGGCATCCATGTGGGATCCTGAGAACGTATGTGTGAAAAAAATCATTTCTGAGCATTCTGCACAGAGCGGCATTCTATTCTTGATTATTTATCTCTAGACGAGCCATGAGTCGTGGGATTACATTCCAGAAAAACTCCAGAAACCTGCGGCATAAATAAAAGAATATCGCCCGCAAAATGTTTTTCATTTCCCCTTCGTCAT
Source organism: Spea bombifrons (assembly GCF_027358695.1). Classification (NCBI taxonomy): domain Eukaryota; kingdom Metazoa; phylum Chordata; class Amphibia; order Anura; family Pelobatidae; genus Spea; species Spea bombifrons. The sequence goes on along the minus strand of NC_071089.1, from coordinate 21,291,673 downwards.
AATGTATTCATTAGCTGTTTAACTGTCTGATGCTGTTCAGATCGGTGTCTGTAATCTACAAATAAGTTGAGAACTTTGTGTGGTTCCGTGACAGCTAAAGGTTGTACTTTAGGAGGAAGAAGCAAACTGGAGCGAGACCCTGATGCACCGATTACTGTATCGGCAAAACACACACCTGACGCGCGTTTCTTTCTGCTTCTCGCACGTTCTAGATAATGGACATTTGTCTATCAGTAATGCGATCGAGAATAAGGTTGTGAGCATGTATAATGATCGTGTGTTAGGAAGCTTTCACTCAGTGCTGGAATAGTTTTAATGCCAGAGGTGCTGCTGCTCACCTTGAGAAGTTTGACAGCGTGCTTGCAATAATCAGAATACTGGAGAAATCCCAATATTATCATGGTGGCCTTAGATATTGGGACAGCGCCATCTCTCCAACAGCTCCAAACTAAGGCTCTGGGATACCTTTTAGACTTTCCGTTTTTTGTTATTAGGATATATATATATATATATATATATATATATATATATATATATATATATATATATATATATATATATGTGTATATATATATATATATATATGTATATATATATTATTTATGTTATGTTTTAATGGTTTCCGTTTCGTTTGTGAGACTTTGCATGGGATACCTACAGATTATTAATGCTCCAAAAATCTAGCTCTTAAAATAGGCACAGCTGCACAATCAGATAGTGATTACATATATATTATGATAGATTTACACAACAGAGTAATAAAGCAGTTGATTATAATAAATGTACAGGGTATTTTTTGGAGTGAAGAAAAATAGTTCTAAAAACAAATAATTGAGTATAGAGAAGGATGATATAATGTATTTCGGATCTAAAAGAAAGGCAGCTGCTTCTTGGCTAGCGGAGAAGCGTTGGGAAGACTGAATTAGCTGCCTTTCTGTCGGAGGGTTCTGTTTAAATTACTCATTCTCGTCCGGTCGTATACGCTTGGTTCCTGGTGGCAGGTGATGGAAAGGGTACAGGATCTATACAGTGGTTTTCTCTTATGTTTTTTCCCTGGAGCATAAAGGACCTTGGGATCGGTAGCAATACGAGTTCCAGCTGCCCAGCGCCACCTCGATCCTTTTGATTAGCTTTTCCGTGCTTCTCCATACCCAGACGCTCTGATTTCTTGTAATAACACTTGCTATGTTAACGTCGATGGCCTTCATGAAAATGGCGACAACAAATAAACTCCCGCATCTAGGTTCAAAGCAAACTGCGAGGCTTTATATTTCTATTCCTAATGTGTCCTTTCTGCAAATAGTTTTTTTTCCCCCTCCTGTTTAATTCTATGTCTTCAGGGAATTTTAGGTGTGTGAAAGCAAATAAACGCAGCGAGCGCTCACAGGGATCTCTGCAAAAATTGTGTGTGTGTTGTTAGCAGGTTAGCTGGAAAAGTAAATCAAGGCAATCTGATAGGGAAGCAGAACCCTGTCAATCAGGCTCAAGATACTGCGCTGTGTCCATATACTTTGTTTACTGAAGGGTTTTAGAAGTTGTAACCTTCCCATGCTGGTTGTTAATGAGGCTAAATCTTAGTGCTCATGGATTGAATTGCAGCGCACCTCTGGGCTAATGGTTATAAACAGAAAGTCCCATTAGGGATGCATTTTGATTCATTCATTTGCATTTTTTTTCCTATTGTGTTGCAAACAATGGCCAGTAAATAGCTACAAACAAACAATTTGCATGGAAATGTCAGAAATGTACTTAATTAGCAGCCAGCGCTTGTCTATTAACAGCCCACTGCAGACATTTACACGTGCGGAATCTTTTGGTGTTTTTTTTTTAGCTTTCCGTTTGCTTAAAAAATATTGGATTAAGATTAGAAATGTTTCCTTAATATATATTCCATGATGTTTTTGGGATGTGGTTTATTTTACAAAAAGTAGCTCTGTCTTTAGTGTCTTTGCATCCCTTTCATAGGGAAATCATTTTAAAAATGGTAATCTTGTGCCCAGATTTCTCTTGATTTTCTAGAAGATACGGTTATCTTATCACAGTTTACAAATACATTGTGTTTTGGGAAAACAGTGCTAGTAGTGGTGTTATATGATCAAGAGATAGCAGATATCTCGCATTTTATGCATCACTTTCAATACCGTGGGTTTCGTATTGTGGAAACAGGCAAACCAATTATGTATTTGTACTAAATCCTATATGGAAAGAGTGTTGCCGTATACATCCAAGGCATATTCATAAGGGACCACCCAACACCCTTACCTGCCCTAAACTAGCAATGACCCTCTAGATAATAAAGCCTTGAAGTACACCTGTCACGCTAGGCGGAACTTACAATAAGCTAGAGCGATGTCTGTATTAAACTTTAAACTAAGTTGATTTTGCTCTGCATCTGCAGTCTTCCAATGTATACAAATAAACTATAAATATGGCAGCCGGGTATGGGTTATACCCTATATAAAAACTCATCGCTTTGTTAGTGAGGTGATAGAAATGATCCAATTCCTTCTTTTTTTGGGACCTGAGAAATTCCATTTGTAATCGGGAAGAGAGAGTAAGAATGACTCTGCAGGTAAATGTATAGGTCCGGGAATGTTCATTCTCAGTCAGTGTATGTATTGCTTTGATAGAGTCCAATATTTTTTTTTTGAAGGCCTTCATGGCAGCTGAAGGGTTGAGATATGTCTGATTTGTGATGTGACACCTACCTGACACTGAGTTTTAACACGTCTCACACCACATCGCAAACCGCTCGCTATCGCAACCATCAGATTTTGGAGGAAAATTGCATTTCTGTCAATTACTAAGCTCGAAAACTGTTCAATATATCCCAGCAGCAAGATGAAGAGCGACGCCGGCAGCTGAGAGAGAGAGCACGTCAACTCATCGCAGAAGCTCGATCCGGAGTGAAGATGTCAGAACTTACCAGCTACGAGACGTCTGTAGAGAAGTTGAAAGAAAGGGCAAAGACATCTGGAGGTGAGTTAAAGGACTCTGTTTCACAGTTCAAGAGCAGCTCGGAACATCGTGTGAGAGGACCTTTTAGTGCTTTAGACATAGAGCAGCTGAGAACATTTATTGTAAATGGAGGTCTGTTAACTCTTTGGGGGTTAAATTATTTAGCTACTGTTTAGAATGCAGAAGTTTCCTTATCTTTTGTCTCTCAATTCCAAGAATGCTGCTGACTATAAATATATAGCAGAGATGTGTGTGCCAACATTGGGAAGTATCTGGTAAAAGCCTAATTATCACCCTGCTAATTAACATTGTTCCAGCCAGTATGTTTATACCCAGATGTATCACTTATGATAGTCCACCTAGAGCTCCACCTAGAATGAGGTGCAAGGTTGCCAGAGGTCAATGGTATACCATGATTAAAAGAGCACTGTTTTACATCAATTGTCTAAAACAACATATTGTAGATAGATGACAGATGTAAACTTAATTAATCTGTGCACTATGTGTAACCAGTCCTCCTGCCCAAACATCACCACGATAGTTGAGTTGCTTGCTTTATCGTCAAGTTAATACATTGGGTTGAGAAATAAAACAGAGGAAAAATTCAGGAAACTATCAACAAAATGAATTTTGAAGCACACCTACCACGTCTTGGCACCTCATGAGAGGTGAGGGAAAAAAATCAAGTTTTCTTAGTTCTCTGACCTTCCAGACCAAGGGGATGTCTACCTGCCAGTTCCCTAGATATTCACTAAAGAGGGAGTTTGCAGGAGAACATTTTCCGCCTCCTGCTATCGCGATGCATATCTTTGCTATCTTTGAGCTTCTCCTGCAGAAAGGGTTGAGCTAGCCCTGTATAATGCAAAATGAAATCAGCGAGGAGCGTTTTTAGGAATCTCCTGCATTTTCTATGCATTATACAAGGCCATCTCAGACCCAGCTCAGTTGGAGTCTGTCCTTAATAATACAACAGGTAGTTGAACATTATAAGTGCTGTCAAGATTCTATGTGATCTTACAATCAAAAGAGAGGCTGGTTAAATGATGCTTTTAAATCAAGAATAGGGCCTAAAATACATCAGACTGAATCAGAATACCTGTGACACGGGCAGTAAAATCTCTTGTCCCATGAACCTTTCGCTGCCTTGTTAATATTTTATTTAAAAAATATCTAAACAATAAGAATAATTCATATCACAAATTTCAATTTTATTAGGATCTTGCATTCTTTGGGTAGAAAATCCCAAAACTGCAACTAATAACATTAGTTAGCAAATATAAACTGTTTACATTAGTGGCCTCTGTGTACTTTTGATAGTTCTTTGTTCGCTGCAGTCACTTAAGATAAAGTATATTAAATGTAAATAAATTAAATGTAGTTTTTTATAATTAGAGAAAACATGTATTTATCTCATGTGTGTTAATATTTTGTAAATTCTGTAATGTGGTTTTTAATGTTTATCTCCTTCTGTTTTGTCACTTATGTAGAAAGGTCGCTTTTCCTTCGATCCCCCTAATAGCCCATTTCAGTGCTGAATGATTTTGATTTGATTGGGATCACTGAATGGTTCAGCTACTAGCTTTCCTTTTAAAATGTAGGGTGCTCTCAAGACGCCATGATCCTGTTACAGCTTATTCTTCCTCTAACCTAATTTAAAAATCTGACCTGCGTACACTTTTGGGTGATTTGCTAATCTATGCTATTTTCTCATCCCTATGGCAATCAGAAAAGCTCTTTAGATTCACGTGGGTTAAAAAAGGGGGTTGAGGGGCTTGCCTGTGAACTAACCTTTTACACTGCATATTTCTACAGCGGAAGATGATTTTAACAGAGCACTTACTAACGAGGAGGTTCCAGATAACGCCTCCGAGTGTGGTGGCGCTGAACCCACTAATATAGACACTGATCTTGCCGGTAAATCAAACTTTGCGTTCCTGCTGCATGGCTTGCATTCTGTTTCCTTTCCTTTCATTATAAATTGTTTAATACATTTCACGATAGGTTGTGGCTTTATTGTCTAAAAGTGTGTTCTAGAGTAAAATCTGCATTCTAGGTCTTCTGTGGCATGTTCTTTTCTGTCCTCGTCTGCTTAATCTGATCCACAGTTATGCCTAATGGAGAATGATTTTACCTAAAGTCATTTCTCTCTCATAAATGACCTGCTTCTTGACTCAGTAGTTTCCATTCAGTGGCTTGGAGATCCGTAAGCTATGACTTCCCATCTACTTTCCCCCACAATGAAATGAAATGGCCTTTGCATCTATATTTTCGTATCAAATGCATATTGAAATTTATTTTGCAAAATTAATTTGCACACGTTCTGTGCAAATTGGAGCGTGTATTCTTTAGGTATTTGAGTTAGAAAAGTATGTTTTGTCTGATTTAATGCCTCCCCCTGAAACCAGGAATTATGATTTATTGGTCATAGAAATATTTTCCACTAACGTCATTTGAAATAGATGCATGCAAGCATCTGAGTTTACTTGGAAATAATTCATAAGCAAAACGTCTAATTGTTTAGGTTAATGGGGCACTCCGGTTATCATATGCATAGCTGTGAGGGCCCTTTGGAGATGTGTCCCTTTCCCCAGCCCCAGGTAAATGCGGTACAGAAGATGCTTATCCATGCACATGAAACACTTACCTCCAGTCAGCTCCACGCTGGCAGTGAGAATGTTGCGGGTGGGCTCTTGCTCAGACCCACGTACACATGTTTGGAAAGCACTCCAATTGATTTTAATGGGAGCACTTTCCTACCGCTGATTAACTGCTTCAAGCAGCCAATCAGTAGGAAAAAGAGACCGACCACGGGGAAGGAGGGCTACAGCAGCAGGGCTGCATCTTCTGGGTCAGGTAAGTAGTTAATTATTATTTTTTTTAGCAAGAATGCATATTAAAGTGCATTCTTCTATAGTGGGAGTATCAGGGACATTAAACAGTAAATGGTCCAGCTGCGGCAGTGCCAGATTGGAGATTTCCACTGCAGTCAGGATCCATGGACTTCCACTACTGAAGTTTGTGAGTCAACCTGGAAAAAATGGGAACCTCTGAGGCTCTGGGACAGGCAGATGTCTGGCTCTTGTAAAACTGCCTGCCCCATGATCCTCGGTGGTGTAGTACTGGTGCATCCCCTCAACATCTTAGATGTCTATATCCAAGGAGCCACGTTTCTGAGCACTGTAAGGTGGCTCCTTGGATATAGACATCTATGTGTCACGGACTGGGTCCAAGCTGGTGGCTGGAAGGACCCAGCGCGCCCGATGGTTGTTTGCAGGAGTCTCGATGCAGTAGCGGAGTCTGGGGCAGGGCCTGGTGCAGGGTGACCACACTCGCCCAGGCGTTGAGCACCTAGGTAGTGCAGCCAAACACCAGGGCCCTGATATGGCAGCAGATGAAGTCCAGAACAAACGAATCCTGCAGGCACCCTGGAGCAGGCATGAAGCATATCACATGGATCACGAGCAGGATGCTGCAGGCTGGGAGAATGGAAGCTAAGCAAAGGGTTAATGTAGCAGACACATAAACACAGCAAAGGAAAGGGAGACCAGGCAAGAAACATGATATAGGATATACACGAGAAGTGGCTAGAAACATGACATGAATAGCGTAAAGATACAAACAGGCACAAGACAAGGAATAAACATAACCAGACAGGACATACATGTTACAGGGCACAACAAAGGACAGGGAAGAAGGCAAGGAACACAGGGGAAGGAGTGAGGAGCCGGAACCCTCGGACGCTTCTCCTATAAGCAAGGATAGGACTTATTAACAGGGACATGGGGAGAGGAGAGAGGAACCGGAATCCTCAGATGATTCAAGGAAGAAGGGCAAAGGTACATAAGAGACAGACAAACATGAATACAGAAACTAGCTAGGACTACAAGATAACTATTGGAGATTCAGTCACATGATATGGCCATAGTATGCTTAGCCCACCACTACGCCAAAGTACTCCAATGACGGTGGGTCCTAACGCTAATCCCTGCTGACAAAGATACAAAACAAACCACACGTATAAACCAAACACAACACTGAGACATACCTTAGACTGCAGACTGCAGACTGAGACAAACAGAACACACAGGTGGGGCACACCTAATAAAGGAAGCAGAGCTAAAGCAAAGAGCCGGAGCAGAAGCAAGGAATGGAAAATAGAACAAAGCAAAAGGAAATCCAGGAATGGATCAAAGCAAAGCAGAGAAACTACAGCAGGACAGATATGCAGCTCCGCAGCCTGGGCAGACCGTGACAGTATCCCCCTCCGAAAAGAGCGGCCTCCGGACGCGAACAGAAACAGCAATAGAAGGAAGGCCCGCCCTCTGACGGGAGAACGGAGGAAACAAGTCAACCCAGGAACCAGCATACAGAGTCCGAAAAACGTAGGAGTCCTTCAATGACCAGCACTGCCGCTAGTAGACAAATCTCCTCCAAAAACAGGAATCAGAATGACTGTACAGGATTGAGGAAGTAGTCTCTAGCTGACATTTAGAGCCAGACGAAGGCAAGGTAGATAAGCCACTTGACAAGGCAGACACGGCAGGAACCCACTTGTTGGGCAGACATGACAGGCACCCACTTGCTGGGCAGACACGACAGGTACGGGTTCAGGCACAGGCACGGGTTCAGGCACAGGTTCAGGTTCAGACAACAGGTTGCCCACTTGCAGGGCACACGGCAGGTTGCCCACTTGGAAAATACTCGACCAAGGTAGCCCGGATGCAGGCACTCATAGTGGGAGTCCATAGTGGGTCGCTGACCGCAACTCAGGAAACCCTCTTTCAGGGTACACGGCGGGTTGCCCACTTGGAGAATACTCGACCAAGGTAGCCCGGATGCAGGCACTCATACTGGGAGTCCATAGTGGATCGCTGGCCGCAACTCAGGAAACCCTCTTTCAGGGCACACGGCAGGTTGCCCACTTGCAGGGTACTCGACCAGGGTAGGCCGGATACAGGCACTCATCCTGGGAGTCCACAGTGGGTCGCTGGCCGCAAACTCAGGAAACCCTCTTTCAGGGCACACGGCAGGTTGCCCACTTGCAGGGTACTCGACCAGGGTAGGCCGGATACAGGCACTCATCCCGGGAGTCCACAGTGGGTCGCTGGCCGCAACTCAGGAAACCCTCTTTCAGGGCACACGGCAGGTTGCCCACTTGCAGGGTACTCGACCAGGGTAGGCCGGATGCAGGCACTCATACTGGGAGTCCATAGTGGGGCGCTGGCCGCAACTCCGGAACATGACAGGAAGCCCACCGGAAGGGGCAAGCTTGGCAGGAAGCCCACCGGAAGGGGCAAGCTTGGCAGGAAACCCTCTGGAAAGGGCACGCTCGGTAGGAAGCCCTCTGGAAAGGGCAAGCTTGGTAGGAAGCCCTCTGGAAAGGGCACGCTCGGTAGGAAGCCCTACGGAAAGGGCTCACACATCAGGAAACCCTACGGAAAGGGCACGCTCGGTAGGAAGCCCTATGGAAAGGGCTCACACATCAGGAAACCCTACGGAAAGGGCACGCTCGGTAGGAAGCCCTACGGAAAGGGCTCACACATCAGGAAACCCTACGGAAAGGGCACGCTCGGTAGGAAGCCCTACGGAAAGGGCTCACACATCAGGAAACCCTACGGAAAGGGCACGCTCGGTAGGAAGCCCTACGGAAGGGGCGCGCTTAGGAGGAAACCCCTTTTGATGGGGTGCACGATAGGAAACCCCTTTTGATGGGGTGTACACAACAGAAAACCCCGTTTGGTGGGGTGCATGATAGGAAACCCCTTTTGATGGGGTGCACACGATTGGATAGCCTTCTGGCCGTGCTGGAATGCTGCAGACAGGTACGGAGGCCCACTGGAAGGGCAGACGGATACAGAGGCCCACTGGAAGGGCAGACGGATACAGAGGCCCACTGGAAGGCTGACGCTGCAAACTCCACTCCGCGAACTCCTGGCCTTTTACCTGCGGCCATGTGTCACGGACTGGGTCCAAGCTGGTGAGTAGAAGGACCCAGCGCGCCCGATGTAGTTGTTTGCAGGAGTCTCGATGCAGTAGCGGAGTCTGGGGCAGGGCCTGGTGCAGGGTGACCACACTCGCCCAGGCGTTGAGCACCTAGGTAGTGCAGCCAAACACCAGGGCCCTGATATGGCAGCAGATGAAGTCCAGAACAAACGAATCCTGCAGGCACCCTGGAGCAGGCATGAAGCATATCACATGGATCACGAGCAGGATGCTGCAGGCTGGGAGAATGGAAGCTAAGCAAAGGGTTAATGTAGCAGACACATAAACACAGCAAAGGAAAGGGAGACCAGGCAAGAAACATGATATAGGATATACACGAGAAGTGGCTAGAAACATGACATGAATAGCGTAAAGATACAAACAGGCACAAGACAAGGAATAAACATAACCAGACAGGACATACATGTTACAGGGCACAACAAAGGACAGGGAAGAAGGCAAGGAACACAGGGGAAGGAGTGAGGAGCCGGAACCCTCGGACGCTTCTCCTATAAGCAAGGATAGGACTTATTAACAGGGACATGGGGAGAGGAGAGAGGAACCGGAATCCTCAGATGATTCAAGGAAGAAGGGCAAAGGTACATAAGAGACAGACAAACATGAATACAGAAACTAGCTAGGACTACAAGATAACTATTGGAGATTCAGTCACATGATATGGCCATAGTATGCTTAGCCCACCACTACGCCAAAGTACTCCAATGACGGTGGGTCCTAACGCTAATCCCTGCTGACAAAGATACAAAACAAACCACACGTATAAACCAAACACAACACTGAGACATACCTTAGACTGCAGACTGCAGACTGAGACAAACAGAACACACAGGTGGGGCACACCTAATAAAGGAAGCAGAGCTAAAGCAAAGAGCCGGAGCAGAAGCAAGGAATGGAAAATAGAACAAAGCAAAAGGAAATCCAGGAATGGATCAAAGCAAAGCAGAGAAACTACAGCAGGACAGATATGCAGCTCCGCAGCCTGGGCAGACCGTGACACTATGATGTTGAGGGGATGAACCAGTACTACGCCACTGAAGATCATGAGGTGGCCCTATGGGACCTACAGTGGAGGTCAGTTTGTTTTACAGCTGCCTGGACCAGTCAGGAAAGATTAGAGGATCTCCCCAAAGCAGAACAGTGGAACCTCTACTCAGGACAATGGAACAGTGACGTAAATTGTCCTGATAGACTGGTGGAAGGCATCCTGGTGGAAAAACAGGAGGGCTGCCTGTTCCACAATGTAGAACTTGGTCCTACACATAACAAAGCTTTACAATTGTCTCTCTTTAAGAGTTAATAACCTCCCAAATATCTTCATTTCTTGTATAACCCATGCATAAGGGGGGCATATAGCTCTGGAATTATCTGTACCAGTACATAAGCAAGCACACTTAACATTAAAACACATTGTTACTAGTAAACATTGCATCTTGTTGGATTGCCTAGCACAGGTGTCCAAGGAATTCTTTCCATGGTAGGCACGCTACAAAGAGCCAAGTCACAAACTGCTATAGGAGTGTTGATTGCAGGGCAGGGGAAAGGTTCCTGGAATTCCAGAAGGGGCAAGTACCCCTCCTCAACTACTGTGTGGGTTATCTATAATCCCTGCAGTCATTTAAAGTAACTTTTATTTTTCTATACATTGCATTTATATCTACTTACTTCTTCTTCAGGTATATTACAACATAGTTCAGCAAATACAAATAACTTAAAGTCTGTGTGTTTATATATTCAGCATGTTCTGTGTGAAATGTGTAAGCTAGGTATAGCAGTATATTTCATGTATTACTGGCTTAGAAGAAAGGAATGACCTCCTTACCTGAATGCCTCCCACGGCTGGACCATTTGTGGTTCTGTGGTGGTCATTTGGATTGACAGGTTTGAGCACAGAAATAATTGTAGTGATCTTTAATGACAGGAATAGAAAGCAGTTTGTTGTAGTTTTTATGAAAATTTGATCTCTGCTGATGGATGAAATACACAGGCCTTTTGAAGTGTTCTCCAGGAAACAGAGTTAAACTTTTTACAATGAGATTTATCCTTGACTGGATTAGTGACCTTGTCACATCTTGAACCCTCTTCTCCATCAATTTTTTTAGGGTTGCTCCGTTGCACCTGTTAAAAAATGTTATTAAGCTCTTAATGGGGTGGTTGTTCAGTTTAGTCATCCCCTGTTTTTGGTCATCTTATTAAAATTCTAGCAGCCACCCTGATATAATGGACTTACTTAGAATTATAATATGAAGTCTCAGAGTCCAGCTCTGTAGCATCTATGGAGAATGGTCAAACTTTTGGTATTTACATATGCAAAAACTATCCAAAAGCAACATTTCTTTTTTGTCTTTTACCTTTAAACCTTTATGCTCACATTAAATGTATGTCTATTTTGCATGGACTCTTCTTTCTGCATCAATGCATGTAGTAAAATGCACTGGGTCTATACAAAAAGCACTGCAACGTCTATTACAAATAAAACTACATTTTTGGATTCTAGAATGGTAACGTGTGTCACTGTTCCCTATTTGTTTAATTATTTTGGGAGTTCTTAAATGTAGGATTTGGAAAATAAATTACAGAAAAAAGAATGAGCCTACCGAGCAAAGAAAAACGAGGCAGAACTGTTAAATTTTTCTTGCTGTAATTTCTGAACAATTCATGTATTGTCTACATTATTTTCTAAAAGCATTGTTATAGCGTTTGATGTCTGTGATACCTTCAGTACCTCAGATGTAACCACGTGGACCATGAAGATATTGAAAGTTTGCCCTATGAATGGTCATCCATTAAAAAGGTAGCCATAGCCTCCTATGGGAGGCACACAAGTTCGACCCCAAATTCATTAAAAATTGAGGTCGGAAGCTGGGGGACCCTGACTTTTTATAAGTTTTAAGCATTTGTTGACTATTTACTGTGGAATAGTCGGAATGAGATAAGATGGTGCCAGGTGTCCTAATACCCCCTGCAGCAGAGCAAAGAAGAAAGACCTCACACATTCCCTAAATGCCCCTTCCCTTCATTGGACCTGGGGAGCTAAATCCAACAGTCAAATAAGCCTAGTGCCCCTCCAAACGACACTTCTGCTTCATTTTCAATTGCTGCTGTACATTTCCTATCTGCTCAAGAAAACGGATTCCTATAAATAGTACTTACATACTGGAATGTGAGTGTTCATGTATGTACTTGATAGGCAATGTTTTAATTAACACATAGGTGAAAAAGTTCACTGCCGTGTTATGCGTAACCTCCAGAGAACCATTGACTGAAAGCCAAGAACAGGCTGATGTGCTTGGTTCTCTTAGTGAAAGACACATAAAGAGCCTGTGTGAGCTTGTACACATGTCTAGTTCAATACACGTCTCAATTAATTTTTGCATCTCGTGTTACCTTTCTTGTGTTTTTGAGTCACAGCAGCACAACGGCAAGCAGGTTGTAAACTGACATATTGCTGAGTAATCGCCAAGTCTACTTCTCTTTCTTGCAATTTGCCTACCTAGCTGGACAGAACAGCCATTCCTTGGACCTGAAGTTGAAGAGACTTCTGGAGGCTCAGCCACAGGTGGCACACTCCTTGTCTAGTGCTGCTCAGAGGACATCCCCTCAAAGCCCCGATAGGGAGTTCAAGGTGAGTTACACCACTGACTGATCTCATAGCTCTGGCTCTACTACTGCTTGAATTTACTAAAGACAAGTCCTGTTCATACAAGGGCTTCCATGTTCACAGCCCATCTTACTCCCTCCTTCATGATATACCCATAAATCCAGCTGTTTGTGTTTCTGCCTCTTAGCATCCTTTACTTTTTAACTCTTTAACTTGTTGATGGAGGATTAAAATAAGAAGTATCACAGATTTGTCTAGCGTACTACCACACAGGGCTTTATGCCGGATGACGCTTTTCTCTAAAAGTACTAATCTTCTGGGTTGTCTCGGTCCTTGTGAGCCTTTTTTTTCCCTCTATGCAAATCTGCCATCTGGAATCTTTTATTCTGATAAAACCATTTAAATGTACAAACCGTATTAACATGGGAGCGCATTTAGAGGGCCAGCCCCTGCTAAGACCAAAGCGGACTAATGGAAGTAGCATGTTTAATAGGCTTAAATATGAATGGCTAGTAACTTCATTGTTAGACATAAAGGAAGGATAGTACATACCTGGCAAGACTGAACATAAAGGGACCCTTTCCCCCTGTGCACTGAGGGCATCAAGGACAATTATTTAAGTTGCTTTTTTTGCCATGAAAACGCTATAATTTCCATTCGGAAATGGATGTGTTTATCCCGCTATGTGATGTAATCAGTAGCTACAATGTGTCATCACAGTTTAGCAGCTAGTGTTCCTGGAAGCCTATTCATGTTCTATTTATCAATCCGATTGGATAGTTTTCATTTAAAGTGTTGATTTATATTGGACTATATTCAAGTTTATCAACCTGTTTACCAAAGTTCTCGAACACATAACTGGATACGTGCAAGAAACAAAAATGGAAAGGAATTCAGAATGGAGATTTTTATTCTTCTTTACAACTGTGAACCGTTTAGCAGGAAACATTTAACCGATGTACCTTTTTAATGTTTGGCTTAGCCTTAAAACATACTTTTTGCTCTGTTTACAGGGTCATCTTTAATCAAAGCTCATGAGTGAAACATATACTGATATTAACATAAAAAATATAGACCCGATTCTTTTTCTTTTTTTTTTTCTTCTTTCTTCTGAGGAGCCCTAGCATGGCATTCAGACATGAGGGAAAGGGAAACCTGTCACTAATATCTTGATGGCTTTAAGACACTCTGAGTTGTGTATAACTTTTCACCCACCTGCGGGTTGTTAGGAGACTCCGCTGCTGACTGAAAGGATTTCCTTCCCCCAGATACAGAGGCTCTTTGAAGTCCCAAAACAATGACTTTCAGTGCTTGCCTTACCCTGTCGGTTCCAATAAATTGGTGATGAAAGTGTGCAGGAGCAGCACCAGAGGATTTCCAGAGAACGGGGATCAGCCCTGATCTATTTTATTTTTTTTATTTATCTTAAGGAGTATATGTGTGTCCAATGCAGCTTCCCCCCTTTCTCCATAGATTTAATGTAAAACGAAGCAGGCTCGGGATTAGTACAATGAATTGAAAAGGCTAACTGAATTAGTGGGCTTAGCGGAATACATTTGTAAAGTGGCAGAAGTCCTTGCACATAAAAAGAATTCTCCAAATGGGATTTAGTGGCTAATCAGAGTAATATTTAGCACATTGTTTGCGGGACATAAATTGTATAGTATAACAGGTAACACGTTGAATCGAATGGTTGACAGTCCAGACATATGCAATCCCCACATCCACGCACAAAATATTTATTGATGAAGCTCGGCCCTCCATTGTCCAGTTTAAAAGTGTTAACGTACTGTGAAACACATTGCGGGGAATGAAATGTAGTTCGCCACCTTGTCCTGAGAGCGCTTTCCAAGCAGATAGGGTGTATGTGAAAGGTTGTGTATAAATTTGTGCATGAATTTTTATTAGTCCTTATCGTTCTAGTCATACACACAATAGAATCCAAAATGTTTCATTTTCTATTGTTAACAAACATTTAGCAGACAAGCTTTGAGACTGATACCTGCTTCTGGGCGAATTGATAGGTATCAGCTTAGGAACAATTCCCTACTGCCGCTATAATGCCTCCTAGGATTAATGAATATTTTTACATTTTCACGAAAAAACCCTAACATTTTCCAATCTGATTGCTTAAAGGCTAGAAAACATGGAGTCCTAGACCCAGAAGGCTTCCTATTTGGAGGGATATGCATGTGTTTTTGTTCTCATTTTTTCTTTCTTTAGAAAAGACCTTGCACGCTGGTGTGCGCTTTTTTTATTTATTTTTTTTAACAAAAAGTTTACACATTGATAAACATGACTCTGTATTTGTGGAAAAAGGATAAACTGTTACCTTCCCTGGAGGATTCAGCATTCTGGCCCCCTCCAGGCTACCGAATAGGCTGGTACAAGAAGTCCCTCATTATTGATTGTCTCAATGCAGAGGAAAGGCAAAGTCTTGGTAGCTTTTGATAACCAGTTTCAGCATTCAGCAGGCTTAGTTATTAGTCATGCATCTTAGCCTTCCCCTATTTACTTTCAAAACACTTAATAAAAATAATAAAAGATTAGGTATAAAATGAAATATTTGTTTGGTACACAGCCCCTCGGTATCTGCAGCTTCCACGCTGCTGTGGTTTAGCCTTCTGGGATCTTTCGTGTTGATAGAACCATTTGAATTTGCTACTAGTATTAACACGGGAGGATCTAGGGGAAGGAAAAAAAAACTATTGTCGCTCTAAAGGGCTTTACCTACAAATCTGGCTTTGGAAAGGTATAGCTGATGAAATGCCGTTCAGTGGGGTTGTATTCTAATCCTGCCTTTTAGACTTCATACAGTATTAGCAGTTTATCTGAATGGGCAGAACATTAGAAAGTACTAGTTCTTGTTGTACAAGTCTGTGGGACTAAACCACGATAGAATCCCTTCTTGTTAGAGTCGCAGGGAAAGGGGAGCAGATTAGCCAAGACAAGCATTAAACATGATCCAAATCGTCTTTTGAAAAGCACGCGGCTGCATGGTAATCTCCCCTTTTAGCGAGTCAGAGGAATCTCCACTTTTATTTCTAACCTGGAAGCTTTTGGTATTTCACGCTATTTTACTGAAAACTGATTATATTTTTGTGGTCAGCCCACTAAATGTGAGTTTCGTGTTCCATGTTTCTGATTTAGTAACGGGACTCGGATATATAGTTCAGATAGTTAGACCTTAATTGTAATCCACCATCTTCTGAGACACAATTATTAATTCTAAACAGGAGAGGTATTTCTTTCCCATGTATAACAGTAATAAAAAGTTTGCGTTCAGGAGTAGGTTTATATTATATTTTATTTTATTTTACCCTAAGTACCAGTTTGATAACTAGGAAAGATGACATCGGGGATAATCCGTATTTGTGGAATAGTGGTTATGTAGCCCATTTGACCACTTAGCTTAAAATAAACAATAACAACACAGCAGTATATTTGAAGCCATATACGGCCTACTGGCTGCTCAAAAAGCCCTCGACACCCCTCTGTATGTGATAACAAATAAATTTTAAAGGGTTTATTATGATCTGGCTTGTTTGTGTTATTTTTCAAGCCGGTGGTTTGCTGGTTTAGAAGGCCAAGTATTTACCATAAAGGGGACATTTCTGTTCTAGCCTTTCTGTCTCTCTCCTTGACCATGTTCTTCAAGGTTTTGTTTCACTCTCCTAATACATAATGCCTTGTGTTTTGTTTGTTAGAACGGCACGGAGGATGCGCCCTCCGAGAGGCTGCAGAAACATCCTGAGCGCTTCAAAAACCCTGTGGTCTTTAAAGATTCAACAGTCAGAAAAACACAGCTTCAGTCATTCAGTCAGTATGTGGAGACCAGACCAGGTACAAACGCACCTTTGATTGCATCTAACGTAAACAGACACAACCTGGTCCACCATGGTTTTTTTGTGCTATATCTTGATATTTGTGGTAATAGTTCTAAATGTACGTCATATCTCTTATAACTGCCATGTCTACAGGTATGTGTCTGCATTCTCACACACAAACGTCAAGTAAGGCGATATAATCCTTGATACCTTTCATCAGGACTCTAATACCCAGAATGAACTTTTCCTCGCGTGGACTAGTGCCAGGTGGTTAACGCTCTTGCGCGCTTGGTCTGCTCATTGCTGTTGGTATCCAGAGACTCCATCTTTTTGGTAGATGTCGTCTGTGTACCTAATACAGTGAATGCAGAGTCCCAAGTTTCTAATTCAGCAGGAGGAGAACATACACGATCAGTTACTTTTAATATGGTTTTCTGAAAGTGTGTTTTTGTAGATCCCTTAGCAGTACAGGCTTTGTGGATCTCCCCTGCAGTGGCTCTCTGATTAGCGTCCATGGATCATTTACCCAAGGAGAGACGGAAAACATGCAGTGTTGGGAACGTTTGAAGGCCAACATTTCTAAAATCTGCTCTGATGGGCGTTTAGCACAGGGACAGTCATTTTTTATTTTGCTTTGTTACATTCTTGGACGGAGATGAAACCTTATTGAATATATCTAGAGTTTCTTCAGAACTGTTCCCATCAGGACTGAAATGTTTATCTCGCTCAGTGATATACTAGGAAACCTGTTTTAATTTTTTAATTAGTGAAAATGAAATATAATTAAATATTTGTTTTCCCTTTTTGAGAAACAATTGGAAAGGTTAAATTTGATGGGCTTGAGTCTTTTTTTTTTTTCTTCTTCTTCTTTAACATAAATTACTATGTTGCCCTGTTGATAAATATGGCTTGATTGCATTGAAGATCACACATCCATGTACTTGCAATTATGTCACAGCTTTCCATAAAAGATAAATTCAATCATGATAATAAACTGAGCTGTGGACCCAAATCCAGATTTTTTAAGCAAATGAAATAATTATAGGATAGTATATGTGATTTTGCTATCACTGTCTGTATATGTTCTTTACACCCACTAGCCAAGCTTAGTTTGTGTATTTCATTACATGATGGTAGGTGCTTTTTTTTTTTTAAACAATTTAACTCCCTTTCTCTCCCCTCTATTTTGAAGAGATGAAAAGGCAGAGATCAATGCAAGAGGACACAAAAAGAGGGAATGAAGGAGCAGTGATAACCGAAACCCAGAGGAAGCCCTCAGAAGATGAAGTGCTAAATGTATTCTACTTTTCTCGTTTTCTGTTCTATTTTATGATTGCTGATAATTCTCAAATGCATGGGAAAATGGGCCCTTTATTTGTTAAAAATGAGATGTTAGGGTTTTTTTATTCTCTTTTTGGAGATGTCAATCTCCCGTGCATTGAAAGCACTTTAAGAGTGGCAAGCAGCTGAATTAGTCTGCAGCGTGGTGATAATTGTCAGATAAAAATACATTTTCTCCTACTCGCAATGCCCCCATCGTCTTGAAGGCGGTTCCATTGAGGGCACTTCCCATACAGAGATTCCTAGTATTGATCTACCAGGAGGATTTTAATTATTCCAATAGCAGATACCGCAGTGCTGCGGTTAGAGGGACAAGTCACAGGAGACCTGCTACAATTTCCCTGCCAACCCATTTTGTTGGCTCGGGTTAATGGGTGTTCAACCTTTCCATTATCCAGATCAGCCGTGAATTACCAGTTGAATGATGTTTGCATTAATATAATATATATGGTAATTTCTTCACTTAATTAACGGGGAGGTTCAGCTCAGTAGGAGTATGGGCTGATCATGTGTAAAATTGATTTGCGAGGGAAATATTTAATAGACCGCGGGGAGAAAACTGCTTTTGATGGACAGCTAAGGGGACGGAGGGAGAAAGAACATGCAATAAACAGTTTATTTCCCAGCAAGCAGTAGTCGTAGTTTGACAGTGGCTATTCACTGCATGTAATTTGACAAATTAACTTCCTTGTCTTTACTTTGGCAGCGATGGTAATGATTGTTTCAGACAGCACCCTCACAAAGGCCTTTTAGAACTCCATTGACATAAAAAAATCTGTCATGTTCTCACAAGTGACTTGTTTGACCTTCTTGGTGCGGTTTGGGTCAAGAGATTCCGTTATTGACAGTTTAATATACCGCTGCATAAAATGGCATTCACGTGCGTAGGAGAGAAAGAGTTTGTACATTTTCATCCATGAAGCATTAAAATAAAAGCTAGAGTTTGACAGTGCGAGGAAAAAAATATGTAGAATAAAAGGGTGTAACCTGACGTTATTAGGCAAGCAACATTAAACCATTTTAAAGTCGGTTAAGAAAGGGAATGGGTGGCCATGATATCCCAAATGTTTCTGATTGTATGTTTATATTTACCCCTCTTCATGGTGTTTGCTAGAAATACCAAAAGATTAGAACCTTAATTAGACCCTAGTTAAGTTTATCTACTGTGTGTGTATAAATAAATATTAAAACCATGGCTTCTATGCCAAAAACATATTTTATGCTTTTCATGTTAAAATAAATGCCCAAGAATATAATTTCTACATAGCATCTGCGAATACAGGTAAAAAGTGTAATTCAAGCTTTAAATGGAGGAAGCTGGCAAATCGGAGAACAGAGCTACTGAAAAGAAAAAATGGGTGCGTTCTAATCTTGGGGCAATTATCTGTTTTAGATTGTATCATGAATATGACATTCCTTACCAAAAGGACTACAATCTCTAGTAGGCCATGAAAGCATTTGCCTAGGGGGCACCTAAGTGTTGGGAGCAAATGCTAAAATAGTATAAAACTATAGATGAACGGTTAACTTATAATTTTTCATAGGCTTCAAAAAAAATGTACTGTAGTGTCAAACTCTCCTATTCTATTAAATTCCATCTGTCAATATTGTCCAAAAGCCCAACATGGTGCCCAACTGTCACATAGATAGAATGTTTTATTTTTTTTTAAAAAAAAAGGAACCCCCCCCTTTATCTTTAAAAAGAGCTCATATCACCTAAATGGTGTTTACAGTGGGAAATAGTATTTTATAAAAGGTTTCCTTTAAGTCTCTTGCACCCCATCATGGGGCACCATAAGAAAATATTACATTGTATTAACTAGTATATGGGGGTAGGTACTCTTGCCTCAAAGGGGTAACACCAATAAAGCAAAACCGTTTGAGCTCTGTATTTGCTGCAGTCTATTTGCAACCAAAGCCAGTAGATTTATTGTAATGTATAAAACACAGGATATCTATCATCATACGCTGCTAAGTGAATAGGGAGGTTGGCGAGGTATGTCTGATAGCTGCCTGCTCCTGTTAGTCCTTATAAAGCTAAAAATCCAGAGTAATAATCTGTCCCTTGTAGATCCGATCTCTTTATAGGCCTGTCCCATCGGTCTTGTTTAACAGCACTGCTCCGTCTGCTTTCTGCAGCCAACTCTTTTGTCGCTACCGACTTGCTGTCTTTAATAGTTCTCTCCTAGCCAGCTGTGAGTGTAAACAAGATTATCCTACAAGCCTACATATGTATCCCGCCATTCTCCCAACTCTGGACTTTAACGTGCTGGAGTACTGGAGGATTTCGTATTCCGGCTCTCAGCTTCCCATAGGCAGCCGTGGTGGTTCAAGCGATCTTTTTAGGCAACCGCAGGAATAATACAACCTTTGGTAGAAATGTAAAATATGTCATATCTTCTTAACTCTTGAAGGGACCATCTAAGAATATAACGCAGTTATCCCTTCTATGACGAGAAGCCGTGTACCTGCCTTTTAACGTGCAGTTATCATTTTCTAGCGGGTGTCTAGTCATCCATGCAGGTCTCCAGGTCCCATGTATACTTATGTAAGCTTTAAAATTACTAGTGAATAACCTAAAAAAAAACAGAAGCGAGTAATTAAAATCATTCTTTTCTCTTTTCATCGAAACTCTTATCTCCTTTTTGCCAGTTTATCCCAATTACCTCATGCATTACGCTCATTATTGTAAGACTAATTACATTGTGACAAAACAATGCCGCCTATACATTAACAGGAGAAATGGGTTTAAAGTCTGACGGAAATATTCAAGTCCACATATTATTTATATTATTGTTTCTGTAAAGAGCATTGGGGTGGTTAGTAAAGTCCATACTATACCCTGCTGCTGGCAATTAACTATATCTCATTTATAGGCATAAAGACAATGTCTTGATTTACGTTACTACTGGGAACATTTCACTGAACTCCACGTTACAAAGAGCCTACCCCAGAGTTTGTGAGAAGAGCGGAGTTGACCCTACATAATGCATACATTAATGTTCGGGGGAGGGAATCTTTACTCGTTAAATGGCCATTCTGGCGGGAGAAATCTGCCTAGGATGTTTTGTCTCACTTGCAGCTTGCAAATTTCATAATTAAACCCTTTTGTGATCCTTTTAGCCCTTGATCATAGGGCTCTTATTCGCAAGACTTACTCCAATGTCCACATGGAGTAATAACATCCAGGAGGAGGAGGAGATACAATTTATGGTGTGTGTGTGTGTGTGTGTGTGTATATATATATAGATAGATATATATATATATATATATATATATATATATATATATATATATATACCATAAATTGTATCTCCTCCTGGATGTTTTTACTCCATGTGGACATTGGAGTAAGTCTTGCAATTTATGAGGAGAAACAATTTATGGTATATATATATATATGTATTGTTTACCATTGTTTCAATTGTAAATTGACAATTGTCTTTGGATAAAATGCAATGGAGGGAGAAGTTTAAGGAGATACAAGTATTGGCATGTCTCATAACATGATGGCAAACATTCCTGTTACCAGCTTGTATATATGTATGTGCACATACGTGTGTGTGTGTTCCGGTTTGGCAGGTGGAAACATGTCATGCAAGATCTTTGATGGCCTGGACAAGTGCTTTGCTAAATGATCTCGGGAAAGAAAAGTCAACATACAAGAGATGTTTGTTCCCCCCCCTTATTTGTTCTTTTTTATTTATTTTTTTATAACAGAAAGGTTTCAAAGACACCAGTCAGTACGTAGTTGGAGAATTGGCAGCACTAGAGAACGAGCAGAATCAAATTGACACCCGTGCCGCGCTGGTGGAGAAGCGCCTCCGCTATCTCATGGACACAGGTACGGTGCCCAATTACACTGTAAACAGTTTTGGCAAATTGAGCGTTCACAAACTCTTATAGAGTTTTGGAAGTGTGAATCTTTGAAGCCTGAATGTTCAGCAGAACTGCCTTGAAAATGAAAAGGCTGCGATTTGCTGCCACCTCTCTGGGCCCTGGTGATAAGAGTGCCTTCATGGGAAGTGATAACTCACCCCGATAGCGTGTGAGCCAGCACTACAGAACACTGTGCTCAGCCATGCAGAGCTTGAATACATATCTGTGCCTCATTGATATGCCACTGCTTAAAAAAACTAAGATCTTCACTGTTCTAGCGATTCAGTGGGGAGCGTGCGAGGACGGGGAGCTCGGCCAGCTGTATACCTCGTGAAGCAGGGTGTACGAGGAGTAGGCTCCATTGGCGGCATAACTGAAAACCGAGAATATTATTTGCTCGACGAGGCACAGAAATATATACGCGTGTACGCTTTCCTTCCAAAAAGCGAGATTATTCCTTATTTTGAAAGACTGGGAATTGTGAATAACAATTATAGACTGATATTTCTGTAGGCTGACATGCAAATGTTCTGTGTGGGAATGTGCCAGTATGTGTGTGTGCGTGCTCATGTTCTTTATACGTTACTCTATATATGTTACTGTAAATTCTAAGTATAGTGTGTACCATGTCCAGTGCTTTGAAAGCATAAATGTAACCATGTGACCCAAATCACTTACATGAATCTACTCGTAATTATTCAGATAGGTAGGTATTGTAACTATAATAGCAGTATAGAAACATAGAAAGTGACGGCAGATAAGAACTATTCGGCCCATCCAGTCTACCCAACGAACAGAAACGCATACCCACTCAAATCTCCAAATAAGATAACTCATGTGCACATCTACACGGGTACGAAAGCAGTCACAAAGATGCACAAAGGTTCAAAGTCCTGCGCGCTATCTCATAGCTCACGGACAAAAGTATTTCAAGGAGGGTAATACCCAAGGTCGGTGTTGTAAATCTTCTTTTAATGCCTCCTGTACTTAAGTTCCATGTTTTATCCATATGCACAATAATAATAATAGTGATAACACATATGAGCTGCATACATCCATAGATACAGATCGAGGACATTTAGGGGACCACGTTTTAAATGTCTGGGTGTTTGTTTTTTTTTGGTTTTGTTTTTTGCTTTCTTTTTGGTAATCTTTCTGCAAATATAAAGATTAAATACAAATTAACGCGCCTAATTTTGAAAATCATAATTTCCCTTATTCAGCGGTGTGGCTTGGTAAAAACATACTGAAGAGTTTAATAGTTTTACTGCTCAATATATGGAGTCCCACTTAATTTGTGAGTGTAGCATCACTCATAATATCACCAGTGGTACACGTGAAGGTTGGGACAGATGTAAAAATGATCAAGAAAAATGTAATGAATGAAATAGAATTACTACAGAGTGGATCACTGATCTTAGTTATAGGCATATTGCTTCTCCGGTACGAAACACAAATAAATTGCCCCAAAAAAAATCCAGTTTCCATCTAATATTAGCTTAACCATCGTGGTGGCATTATTGGATTCCTTCTTTGCATTTGAATAAAAATGTAAGTGATTAACAAAATTTGGATTTACTGTTAGGATACAATGAGATCTGTGACTAAAGGAATTTAAGTAGCGTGCTTGGTGACTGCTGCAAATAGCAACCGCGTTAAAACTATCCAGATAACAATACACAAATTCCTTTCGTACAATATAGATGTGGGGTAATTGAGTCTTTTGTTTCGTTTTTAATTTTATTAATTTTTTTTATAGAAAATTGAAAGAACAAATTAGATATATGCAAATATTTCCTTCATACACATCAGTGCGGTGGGGAGGTGATTGCTTACTTAAAACTATTCTAAAAACATATTTAATTTTTTTAAGGATACATCCCTTTAAGGGATTGACAATTTCCATCGCTCCCAGGCAACTGATTTCTCGGTGATCATGTTTACAGTGAATATGCGTTAATTAAATCATAGTAGCTCTGTTGCTTTGATTGACCACTGGTAGCAAATGTAATTAAATTAGCAGCAGATTTAAATAAGTGCTGACAAATATAGGCAGAATGAAGCTTCTGTAATGTTTTAGATTAGTCATTGCTTCAAATTCTTCACTTTTTTTTATTATTATTATTATTACTACGTTCTCCCTAGATGAATTGAAAGTAATTGGGGTGGTTAATTTTATTTACACAGAGCTGTTCACAGCGCATTAAATAATAGAGATAATTGAACAAGAATTGTCAAGTGTGTACTGATATCAGACATATTACAGAAGGAAATGTGCATAAAACTTCATTTCTATGCAGCCATTGTTTATGGTAATTAAGTACACAGATTTATCCCTTGGTTGCCTTCCAAGCTTATGGCAACTGCTATTGTTGTGCTCCATTAATATGTAATCAGGAAATAGTTTAATTTTCTAATCTGCAGTTGGAGAATTCACTTTCTAACAACTCTTAATTACCGCATTGCCCTAATGATGCTCATGGTTATGAAAATTGAACCAATAAACTCTGTGGAAGGAGCCAGAGGGGATTATAATTGCAGAGGTGGCGCTTACTTAATAAACTTGTTATCCCTTAACCAAAGGGAACCAGGTGTCCTTCAGAGGCAGCGACTTCTATATGGATCTTCAGCATAAGAAACACCGGGGGAAATGCCATGTGTTTTTAAATTATAAGAAAAAAAAGGCTACGGGCTGTATCAGAGTATCAAACGTTTATTTTACTGTCCAAAAAAGAAATATACAACAATGTTAATATTACTTTGTGTTATATTATGTCAATTTTGTAACATCATTTTTACAAAAGTAGATGAAATCTATACTTAGCATTTAGTTCTAGATTTAATGGTACTATGTTTGAACTATAGGTCTAATGCATTGTTGAAGAATAACATCTTCATATGAAATTAGCATTATAAATACATAGGTCTTTGCATCATAATACATTGCATAGAACATATAAAAATATATATAAAATATTTTCTTCTTACATTGTGTACCTAATGCATCATGGAGGCAGATACTTTCTGGTGGGTTTTTGTGGCCAGCAGTAATATGTTTGGACTATGTGGAGGAGAAATTTTTGTTTAAGTAAAATTCTATCCTTGTGTTATGTCCCTACTGGCGCTCACCTAACACTTAAGACGGACTGTTTGGGAAATAAGTAGGAAGGTAATATTCTTACCTGTTCTTAAAGAATGCTCAGGTCTAGTCCTTTGTGTTAGGGGAAATTAGACCGCAAATCAGAGCCAAAATAAGGATACAGAGGGCCGTACGCCATGAAAACTTCCCCAAGGCTTATGTCCCTTTAAAGTCACGACAGGGAAGAGCATGGGGCATGAGACTCATGTCTTCTCAAATACGCAGCTGGATGGGGCAGTAATCAGGGAAATGAGGAATGATATGGACAGGCAAAAATACTGGTTGTTTGGAAATCAGGACTGCCCATGGATTTTTTAGATACTTTTTTATGATAGTAATTTAATTTGTACAGCTCCTTATACATTCACAAAAAAGATAGGGATGTCAAACTTAACAGTGCAGGGATGGACATTTCTTGAATTAATAGAAAAAAATCCGCTGTCAACTGCATTGGAAAAAGGAGAGAGCGGAATAAAAGTTGTGGTGTAATCTTACTGAATTACCTACAACATCATCTGGTGGTGTTTTTTTGACTTGTCGAGTTTCATGTTTTGAACTTCGCACCAGAGAGAAGAGCTTAGCCTTTACCAAGGAAATACATGACACCTCTGTCTATCACTACCTGTCTCTCTTCTTCACCTATGTGTGTTTAAGTATTATTTCTGTTTAGTCTGCTCATCATAGCCCTCGTTTTACTAAAGATTTAAGCTGACGTACGTGAGCTGCATGGAACACATATCCCGTTCAGAAACACAAACAGCTAGCCAGCCTCTAAGTATATTATCAAGCAACTTCTTTCAGAAACGTATTGCTAAAGAAGCTTAACATTAATTATTGTAACTTTGGGAAGATTACATCCACACTAGCCTTGTAAGAAGCAGCACACACTTCTTGACCTCCATTGCTTGAGCTTTAAGACACAAGAATGGCATTTTACCAACTTTAATGGGATAACCAGTATAATCTTTCAGCGGTAAGGGGAAAAAAAAGTGTTTAGCTTATAATACCCTTCTGAGTTGTGGTAGAGACAGCCTGTTGTGTGTGCTGCGATCATAATGCTGGTGTGTATGTTGCTTTTACTTTCTTTTAATACTTCAACCGAATCACACCAGATTATGGTTTAGCAACATGCTAATTAACATATTGGCTCAAATCCACAATCGTCCTTTCTTTTGTTTTTATGACAGCTTCCTATGTAAATTTAAGGAATTTCCATCATCATCATTGTGTATATGGCTCTGAGTGTTAGAGGTGTGTGTCTGGGGAGGTGCATTTCATACCCCAAGGTGTTTAAGGGGTTAAAGAAAGCCACCGGCATCTGAACTTCCTTCTCCTCGGCCATGCATGAAACTCCGCATGGCCCATTAGAAAGCAGGGTACTGACCACCATTTCAACATAACCTATGTTTAACAGGTAAAGCGATACGTTCAATGAGCCCAAGAAGGAAAATGAGAGCAACGCAGTTGTGGAACTCAAAGACTCAGGTCATTGATAACATTTATCATTGCTGTTATAGATGAGACAGTCATGTGTTCATCGTTGAGTTCCAACGCCTTTTTCTAAAGCAATTGTCCTGCTAATGTGAGCAGTCCATCATTGGGTCCATCATCAGTTGGGTTTTGTGTAATGAGTCATTTGTTAAACACTAGTGCTGTAATATTCACTTTGAATGATTGACTGTTGGAAAGCGGTCCTCGGCTGTAGAACAATTACCTATGATCTAAGATTTGCCAAACTGATGTGCCTTTTTAAGCTTAGTTCTTATGTATCTTGCAAGATAATTGATACAAAATATCAAGCGTGATACTAATTAGAAATATGATCGCAAAAATACCTTTTAAATATGGTAAGGAGTAAAAACTTTGAGGTTTTACAGGAGATCTGAAGATCTCTACTCTTTATGTATGATCAATGGCCAGCCCAAAGAGCTTCAAACCCAAGAA
This sequence comes from Spea bombifrons, assembly GCF_027358695.1. Taxonomy (NCBI): domain Eukaryota; kingdom Metazoa; phylum Chordata; class Amphibia; order Anura; family Pelobatidae; genus Spea; species Spea bombifrons. The sequence goes on along the minus strand of NC_071089.1, from coordinate 21,264,984 downwards.
TGGTGGGAGGCCTTAAAACTCAACTGATTTTAACTTAATTTATCTCTTCATTACTATTAGGAAAAGAAACTTATTAAGACTAGCCCTTAAAAATCTAAATTCATATAAATTTTGGATTTGGGCCTCTATAGCAGCAAATGGTTCTTCAAAAAAATCTGCACGCCTTTTCTATTTACATAGTTCAGTGCATGAGATTGACGGATTATGACTAATTTTAATAGCTACATTAAAAAATACATCTAACATCATTCTTAATTAGAATAATCTCTAAAGCCAGTTAAATGTTTCAGAAGACAAACAGTTTAATTAGCTAACCTACAGTGCCCCCTTCCCTTCCCCCAAATGCGCAGTAGCCTTAGACTCTCAGACTTGGTGTTAGCCTTTCAAGCATTCTTAAACAATCGGATGAAAAGGGATTTTAGGAAGATTAGTGCGTGGGGATGTTTTAGACATTGTCCGTTAATCATGAGATATGCAGCATCTACTAAGTTTTCATAAAGAAATGAGGAAAAGAATCAAAGTGAAGAAGGTGGGGAGAAATAATTTTGATTATCTAGTTAGCGTGAATTACAAGCGCTAATGTCTAATGATAATGGGCTTTAAAAAAAAATGTATTCCTTTAATTGTCTGAACAGGCAGAAGCACATGCTTGGATATACACCGGCAAGTGATATACCAGATTAACATTCTGAGAAGGACAATGTTTTTTTTCCCAGGCATCAAGTCTTTTGTTGGGCAATCCCAGGGTGCTACGAGATTTCAGGAGGCCGATTCAAATACCTTAACTCTTCTACTGCTGGACGGTTAGATACTTTGCTGTATATGCCCCATAGTCATGTGACCCCACACTTTTAATAATAGCTAAAAGCCTGTCTGTATTTCCAAGCCTCAATACAACTCACTTTTTTTGTATTGTTTGACTGTTGAGGTCATCTGTATGACAGAAATACTGTAAAAAGAGCAGTCATTTCTATTAAAAAAAAACAACCTGCCACCCTTTCCTATCTTTTTATGTGAGTGACAGTGTGTGTATGTGAGTGTTTATGTGAGTGACAGTGTGTGTATGTGAGTGTTTATGTGAGTGTCAGTATACTTTGGGCTTATGCCTCTAGCCTCTCAAAGGCTTGGATGGGGTGCTATTGGGTTAATCGCTAAACCCAGCTTTTAAAAATGCACCTTTCCCTCTTATTTGAATTTAGTTTGTTTCATATTTATTTCTACAATGGGGAAAAAATGTAAACGGGTGCTTCACATGTCAGTTCGTGTAATTCAGTATTTTAATATTTTTTCTTAATTGTAGACCCAGCTGCTTCTGAATTCTGCCACGTTGTATTAATACACACTTTACCTAAAGGGTGCTTTTTGTGTCCATTATAATTCATGTGCATGAACCCACCCTTGACAACATCCCTCGCTGTTAAATTCCCTTTAAATACATAGTTATTTAGCGGGTGATGTTCACACGGACTGATTGTGCTTGCAGTGAAAATGATTATTTAATTAGTTCATTGAAATGTTAACTGAAACAAACCTTGCACGCAGTAGACTGTAATGGGTGCAGTGTCACACTAATGTCTGCATTCACTTGCAAAATAGTTAATTAGGCCACTTTGGTAGTTCATTTGCTTTTGTATTGATGTACTTAGTCAAACAGGATAATTTGGTTTTCTGCATGTGGATACTTACATGAAGACACGATTTTAGACGTTTAATACATCTAGCACAATCATCTGACCATGTTTTATACCGAGGCATTCGTAGCCGTCTTCGGGGACAATCATCAAGCATTACTCTCCCTTTTCTGCATTTGAACATTTATTCCTTTGTGTTGCCGTGTGTGTGTGTATGTATATGTGTGTGTGTGTGTATATATATATATATATATATATATATATATATATATATATGTATGTAATATATGTAATGAGACCATGCTTGTGCAGGTTTGGTCGTTCAGCTTGTCTGGGCTGCGGTTCCCATAATCCTGTGGCTGACAGTCGTGGGATACCTTTTCTTCGTCTTTTCACAGAAAACTGCTACAAAATCCCATGTACCTTCTTTGGATATCTTTACATATATATTTACAGCAGAGTACAATTGGCTAAGAATTCCATAGGTACCAATGGCCAGAAACCTTGCCATGGATTCTGGTGTCCCTTCTTTTCCCTGTGAAATCAATTGTAGGATTAGCTTTTATATTCAGTATAGGTTTTGTTAAATTATGTTTCAACCAACTAGACTAATACATGCTATGCAGGCCTTTTATTGAACCAAGAAAGAAAAGATGTAGAGTAACCTGAGTTTTTGGAACCTCGGAGTTCGGTATTTTCTTAAAATAAAATGATCTGGTAACATCCCATCTGAGGATGAGACCTCCAAGGTCTCGAAATGGTATGTGTGTCTTCTGTGTTGGCCCTATGACTTAAGTCTCCATCGTGCTTTGGACTTATGGCTAAATCCACTAGTCACATGAAACATATTGTTAAACTTCCTCTACTCTGTCAGTGAGCGTGAAAATATAATTTTATTGTACATATTAGAAATTTAGTCTCGAGAGCCATAGTTATCACAGAACAAAGTGATAAGCAAGTAGCAGTAACTTTTCATTCATCGCCATCATTATTTTATGTGATGAATGAATCAATTTTTTAAAAAAATTCCTCCAGAACCAGGTAGTAATAGAGAAACATCCCAAAAATGTATACCAATTATTTTATACCATAATACCAAGTTCAGTTTTAAATTGACTGTATCCTGCGGTTATCAGGTGCAAAGGGAAAGCTCTCTTTAAATAAACAGTTTGAATTTGCATTGACAGCTCATTGACAAAGCAGCCGCTATCTGTATGAGCCATCACTGTTTGTTATCTTAATTGAGCCAGAGCAATTTAGCTTTCTTTATAATTGCCAAAGCTGACCACCGGCTGATTAGTCTCACTGTAAACACACATGGATCCTGCAAAGGAAGATGTCCATTGAAAAACTGTATATGGTAGATGTGGGATGTATGCAGTATATATGTTACTCTGTAAATATTCCATATGATCTGGAACAGGTTGTTAACTGGTGCCTTTTGCTCTTTCGAGGTTAAAATTTTAGACCATTTTTTCAGGAATGCCTTTTTCTATCTTATTTCTTGCTCTCTACAATATGGTGATTACGCAATGTGATCCTCTATACTTTACTGAGCACCGTCATTTCCCACAGTTTAGCAGATTGCTTCAGTAGTTTCATAGCGATTGTATAGTTACCCAGAACATGTAATATATACTTATATCCAAATCACAAATACAACATCATTACAGTATATTCACTGAATCGGCAGCCACGTGACTTCTTTGTGCTTGTATGCAAATCTATTTACATCGAAATAGCTCTTTTTGTGGATAAAGAAGCCAGATACTTGGATCCATAAGATAAATGAAAGTTTCTCTAAATCCATTGGATAATAGAGGCAGTGTTAAGGCTAACCACAGTGTTTGAGCTAAACAGAAGGATTACTCCTGGGTTTTGCTTCACTTGTTTTCTGCCGGGTGGCCTGACTTGTCAAAAAGGAGAGAGCGAGAGAATACTGTTCTAACGGGAGAACATTCACATGGCACATTGAGAAAAGAAGTATGGTTAATTCCATCAAAGCTCAGAAATCACTCATTAATTTATTCTAACCTCCAATTGTTGGTCATTTGTGAAACATCTGGCCTTTAAGACTTAGAACCCAAAGCAAACCGAGGGGGAGGTGCCATTATTTTCCATTATTTTCTTTCCATTTGGTAGAAACTTGATGGAATTATGGAGCAACTTATTTATTCATAGCTTTATCTTTGTTTTCTGGTTTATTCTAAAAAAAAAAAATAAAAAAAAAAAGGATATCTATCTAACCAGAAGAGTTGCAATATTTTTTGTGGTACACACTGTGTGGTTAACTTCAGTGCACTCAGCATGAATAATATAACATTTTGTAAGGCATACCGCGATAACACAACATCTTCCAATGCAGGCTATCAGTGTCTGACTTTAAGGAACATTTATCTGCTAATCTGAACACAAAAACGAACTTGATTTTTACTGGAGAGCCTTTGAAATATTTAATGGGGAGCGTATAATATTTTTAATTCTAGATTTCTAATTTGACATGATGGATCCAGCTGATCCATATATAAGTAACATCCAGCATCCAGGCAAATTAACCCATTGGAATAAAAAGCACTTTTCTGTGAGACTGATGTCCTTTCGCGTGGTATTATCTAAAATAAAAACAAGGTGAGATCTAAAAATGGAATACTGAATAGAAAAACCCAGACACAACTAAATAGATTTCAGCAAATTACTTAGTTACTAATTCTCAGAAAAATTCAAGCTCTTCAACCATCGGGGATACAATCGTATTTAATTGTAGCGGTTTAATCATTGGTTTCCTGTTGGATAAACAGTGTATCATCACCCGGTTGGAAGCTGCATATCTATAGAAGATTGACACGAACAATATTCTGTTCTATGGCCCTTTGGTGTGAGTGAAGGCAAATGGCTTGCTAAAGGGTTAATTTGCCTGGATGCTGGATTATATCATATTTTCAGTATACAGAGATTAAAGGGGACCCTTCATTTTCCCCCAAGTGATACATTTATAGAATTAGTAGGATACCTAACAACGTGTATAGTGTTTTGAATGTTGGGTACAGTATTCTTACAATTGTGCGTCACCTTTCCTAGCAGAACTTCAGATATTAAGGGATGGTGATAAATTGAGCTGACGCACTGCGTCTTATTTGGTATAATTGCTGCAGTGTTCTCTCCAAGAGGCTTCCAGGTCATGATGAATAGCTTCTTAAATAGCAGCGGATCATGGGTCATAGGAAAATGATATGATAGTATGGTGGTAGTTCCCCTTTAAGATTATTGTACCATGTTTTTACAGTAAGTGTTAGCGTTCCTTGTTGTTTTAGTGTCTGCTGTCCCTCAAAATGATTCATACTCCATAGGTCTTTTTTTTTTTTTGGCCTTCAACATCAGCTTCCTTAACGATGTGTACAGACCAGCCTTTGCGTTAACAATCCCAGAACAGGGATTCTACAAATGCATTTTATTTACCTATTTATTCTGTCCTCAAAGAGGACGTGCTATCATTCTTTGCTTTGGAATTGGCTGTTCCTTTTCGTCTTCGAGTGATTTCCATAAGCATGCATCTTGTGTCGTTGGTGCTGTAAAATTTATTCTGGATGCACATATGTGAAATATTTTTATCAGGATGGTCAGGAGATGAGAGTGAATTCTTTTTCCATTTTAACAGCTTGTGAAATGTGATGTTTGAAATGCTTTCTTTGAGAGCGGGAAGATTATGGCTTGCATCGTGGCTCTTCGCAGCCTCCTGGCAAATGAGCTGTTGACATTCTTTTGGGTCATCATCGAAGATAGGGGGCAGCGGCAAGGATTTAGCAGATAAATTCATCCAAAAAAAAAGACTTTTATCCATTTCGCTGAAACTTGGAGACACGCGTGTAGGATAGCAGCATTAATGTAGTCTTTATAGACCATCAAAGCTAGCCGTAGGTTTAATAAAAATCAAATGCCCAGGATAATAACTTGCTTGGGTCTTCTAAGAGGTAATACTTTATTTACATAATTCTGGAGCATAAACCAATCTTCCCAACTCCCTCCTTTCACAGACCTCTGCAGAACAGAGATTTATTTGTTTAAAGATATGTTTTTTTGAATTGCAATCAACTTTATCTTTCTCCGATTCATCCCTGCTCTTTGTAAATAATCGAATTTCAATTAAATTCTTTATCACGTCGTGTTTGAAGCAAAATGGCACTCTACAGTGATTCTTTATTTTATTTTTTATTTTTTTTTTCTCCTTCTCAATATCAATTCAGCTCACTGGCGGATTTATTCTCGACTTTTTAATTCAGGTGTTAGGGAAGGTCACAGATGACAGCATAAGGTGAATGGACTAAATTGGTGTAAATTCTGTCTTCTAAATGAAGAGAAAAAAAACTTTGTGACTTAGATTATAGTGATACTATAGACTGACCATTGAGGAGAGGTTCCCACAATGCATTGTGCAGTCCAGGAGCAGGCAGACACCCTGCTGCGTTAAAAAACTCCCCAAAAGACAAAGGCACAATGAAACAGAAAGCTTACCACCGGCAGCTTTCAAAACGACAAAACTAGTTAAACTATACAGCTCCGCCACTCCAATTTGGTCCAAATGCTAATGAGCCTGCTCTGATCTTTACTCAGCTTCCCGTGTTTTCTACATCTTCAAGGACCACATGGAGCTAGCAAAATAAAGACAACTAAATGAGAATTTCGAATGCTTTTTGTGTCCAGCTTTGGAGCTTTTCATCCAACGCACTCGTTGGCAATTCTTCTAGGGGTTTTTTTGTTGTTTTTTTTTTGTTTTTAAAAAAAAGAATACAACGGGGGGGGGACTGGGTACGAACACAACACAAGAGGAACATTTTTCTACAAAAGTAAATTAGTGTGATGAGCGAAATATGAGAGAATTTCTGATTAATTTCCACTTCATCATATCAATGACACCTTCAGCCTCACTCATGCTTCTCTTAACAAGAGCCAGATAAAAGATGAATGAATCTGTGTTAGTCACAGTGAGTGTTTAGTGGGCTCTTTTAAAAAAAAGAAAATAGCCGTATTCGACATAAAAGGCACCAGGAAGTACTCTGCATTAGCAGTTGAGATCACTAGTTAATGGGATGATGTCTTTTTTTAGCTTTTGTCGACAGATTATTAGAAAGGATGAGATTCTGTTTTCATCATTTCATAGGTTGGAGTGCCTGTTGAGTACAAGTGTTAAAGTAGAGATTTCTGGTTACTGTCTACTGGACGACGTGAAGTCTTCTCATTGTAAAACTGCTCTGTGTTGTTAGCAGGTGATTTTATTACTGGCCTCTTGTAGTTCCTTCTCTTTTATATTAGTCACTTGAAATCCAACAATGCTTGGCTACTTCATTATATGACTATACATTCAGATGCAAGTAGCATATGGTAAAGATATATACATATGAACAATCTGGTTTGGAGATGGAGCGGAGTTGATGTAGCTTGCTGTGTATACGTATAATCTTCTTAAGCCATAATGATTGAAAAGTACACTATATAAATAAAAAATATGTGAACTTAATTCTAAAGATGTAGTCTTTGCAGCCATCTTTCCTTTTGGTGTTCTAGGCGGTATCTGGAGGACCAGAGTTGAGAGGAATTGGGACAGAACATTTAGATAGAAAAAACGTGGATTTGAGATATCACCACTTCACACAGTCAAGTTCCCAGTCTGTCTAATTGGTGATCATCACCTCCATTGACATACCTTGTGAATGTCCCTTTTTTGGAGTGACTGTTCTGCATTGGTCACCAAAACCTTCTGACTCTCTTACCCTGGTATTCCAGGTATTCTGATATTCCAGGTATTCTGATATTCTGTTCTAGGAGTGCAGAATGTTTGTTTTTTTTATAACAAGCTTCCCAATAATGGGTGTACAAGCTACTGGAAAGATGCTTAAAGTTAGTTTATTCAGATATAATACCTAAACCCTTGCCGGTAAAACAAAGAATAAGTTGTGGAGGTTACTACAAAGTCTTGGTAAAGCTTTTTCATACAGCCATTGTCCCTTTTGCACCATTTCAGATGTTGGAAGGAATGCATTGAGTCCTTAAAGGTGGCTCCCCTCTGCATTCTAAGCAGCGTAGGCTATCTGGCCTCGGCACTCGGTGACCCCGCTCTGTGACTTTACGTGGTCTTCCCGTTCGTGGCTGAGTTGCTTCCGCTTTCCAATAATACCACTTACAGTTGGCCGGGGAATATCTAGCAGGGATGAAATTTCACAAACTGATTTATTGCAAGGTAGCATCCTATCAAAGTACTACACTTGAATTCACTGAGGTCTTCAGAGTGACCTATTTTTTTTTTCCACAAGTCTTGATTTTATACACCTGTGACCATGGGTCCAATTGAAACACTTGAATTGAATCATTAAGAGGTGTGTCCAAATACTTTTGTCCATATAGTGTATATGGTTTTCCCAGTTTCATTAGAAGCCATAGATCTTGTTTTATAGTTTTTGGAAATTATATGAAGCAGAAAGCTTTCAACATGCAGTCTGCCTGACGGCGCCGGGTAGAGACACACTATGCTATGCCATTTAAATACCACCTAACACTTTGCAATTTGTAGCTTTAATTACCGACTGCAAACATCATGACTGTCGAGTTGAGTTACTCATAGCATCTGAGGATTGGACAAAGGCAGCTTCTATGATTTGGGATTCTTGACGTGGTGCTTTTTAAAGGTGAACTATCACAAATCTTATATATCCAAAAATTTATAGATCAGTAAAATATATCATGTTGTTAAATTGGTAAGTCAGATAAAACAGTTTTGACGTTGCACGTCAATTACTTTTTGATGCGACACCTACAGCACAGAGCTACAAAGTGCCCGTCGGTTCTTTGAGTCCGTGTTTGTGTATGTTGCGTGTCTCTGATGTATGTGTAACATGCTGTTGACGTTCAATGCGTGTTTTTTTCTATCTCTCCATTCTCTATTCTTTTTCTGTGTCCACGGTGCTCACTCTCAGTACAGTGCATTGTACCATCCACTTTACTTTTTTGCATTATAAAGAATAAGCAACTCAGCCCCTCAGCTGGGTCGGCCGTTCATAATGTTGCGTCAATAAGAGGACATTAATTATTTTATTATCCTTAATCAACTCATTGTTTTATGAATCCAGGCCTCTGCCTTCTACTTGAGTTTCCTAGCCTAAAGATACAGTTTTTAGTTAAAGTTAATACCTATTTTTTGAGCCAACATAGACAAATAAGTGAAGCTTTCAGGACCTCAGAGGTCCCTCCCTTGGCAGAACATGTACAAATTCCACGAACTGCAGGTCACCAACCTGTAACAGCCATTCGGCTTTCCTTAACTATTTCTCTCCAGGGTATGTAGTTTGATTTTAAGATGGAAAAAAATCTTTAAAATGCTGTAAAACAAGAAAATGTCAACCACAACTGGCCTTTTTTTTTCTATCTGGCGTAAGTGTTAGTGAGTACTTAACTAAATGTAGTTTCAAGCTTGCATCTCCTTAGTTAATCGCATAAACATAATAGGTGCTCAAAGTTCTCCTCCATACCTGAAAATTATGGGTGCATCTTAAATACAGTAAAGAGCCTCTTTACCTCCTTACCTCGAAGTGTCCCCCAAATTCATAATTTAACTCGGATCTGAGATATATCCACGTTATTTTCAACTTTCTTTTTCTCCTTGCCCCTCACTTATGACATCACGCTTGGATCCCCGTGGCTTATCTCTAACCTGAATCGTGGCTTTGAAGTAATGTGGCCAGGTCCACCATTCCCATATTTAGCTGCACTTGACCCTATTTATTTGTAGATAACCTTTCTGGAAGAATCTCTTATTTTCTTCTTATGCCCCTCAACAGCAGTGTTTAGTTACAATAACATATGCTGTTTTTCAGGAACAATATGGTGGCAGCCACGTATAGAGCAGATTTTTATAATAATCATCATAAAGGGGCAGGTTTGTTTAGTGACACAATATAAAGCAGTAGTTTTTTGTTACACACATAAATGTTTGGTTTGCAGTTTTCAGAATCGGAATTTTTTTTTAGATCTTTAAAACATCTCCAGAAGAAGCCTGTACCGAACCCCAACATCTATTCTTTTTTTGGATTCAGTTGTTGTGGAAAATTGCTATTTTTTTTTTAATCTTTCTTCTAAACAGCTAAGATGCAGACCCCCTTTTATTTTCCAGTAACAAAACTGCTTTGCCACTACAGCCTACTCCAAGTAATTAAATCAATCCTTTGTACTTCCTCTAGTGACGCTACGAGATCTGATTATATGCTTCATGCATATTCAAAGTGAGGCACTGACAGCTCTTTAATGAGCTCTTACTTAATCAGAGGGAACAATGTTCATCTTGTTTTTCTTCGCCCCTCTCCTCTTCTTTTCACGTTAGCTTGAGGAAGGTTTGGGGAAGAAAAATGAAACATTTGGTATTCATTTGCAAATATATATATATATGTGTGTGAATGTATATATGTGTGTATGTATATATATATATGTATGTGTATATATATATGTATGTGTATATATATATATATATATATATATATATATATATATATATATAAATATATATATATATATATAGTTCTTTGAAAATTGTCCCATTCTGTCCTTGTCTAATGGACAAAATTACTAGCATTGCATTAAATAACATATGGGTGGAGAAGGAACGAGAAACTGCTTTTATGGCTCCCACATGGTTTTTGGGTTTTTTGTAAATTTTATTTTTTGGGGGGTCATCACCAGTTAGGACAGTTCTGGGTTTATTTGTTATGTTTCTGCTTAAAAACAAGCCTTTTTCTTTTTACCCACAATCCACAGTAAAATGTTGAAATGTCGTTGACCTTAACACATTCAAGGCTAAATTATCACTATGATCTTGGGCAATTGGATGACATTATAAACCCTTCCGGTGTCAGAGTGACCAGCGCCTTTTTTACCCATCTGGTGCTGTACTATTTAAGATAATAGTAAATTTTAAATGCCTTTTTTGTTGTTACCTTAGGTTTTTATTGCTGGATGAAATAATTTCTTCTTTTTAATCAATCTTACTAATCTTGTAATTTCTTCTAAGGGAAGGTTCATTTATTTATTGCAAAGAGAGACCAGCACACAATGCACATTTATTATTATTATTACCGTATTATTACACTAGGATATTTTTGTAATTTATTACGTTTCACTGGGTATAAGCCACTGTATAATTATACTGTAATATCATTTTAGCATTCCTTTTTTTTTACAACACACAGTACTGTTCCAAATATCTGCCAATATTAAAAATATTATGTTTAACCCCTACATTATCTGTCCCTTATATGAGTAAAGCTGTATAGAGGATATTAAACACCTGCTCATAAAAGACTGAAGACCTTAATTTATGAGGCATTTATTACCTTTCTGGTTTAGTTATTGAGTATTTAAAGGATGATGCTTCTGGCTGAAGTGTTCATTGTTAAACCTAAATCATTTTTATCTTTGCTCATTAAGTAATACTATTAAACAGAAATGTAGCTTTTTGGTATGACATACCTGTCTTCAGCACATGCATTCTGTTTCAGACTATTTGTATGGACATTCATACACTGTAACACGGCTTCATGGAATCTGAGGACATCAGAGGGGTGATTCACATATACTTTATTCCATATGTTGTAAAAAGTGAATAAAAAATAAAAACATAACAAATAGCAATAAATAGCCCAAAGCTCTGCACGTCGTCACATGTATAAAGTCTTTTATTCCAGTGATACAAATCCATAGTATTTAGTCCTGTAGCTTTGTGGACCGTACGAACTGAAGCTTCAGGATGCATAAAGCTTGGGTTTCCCGTATTCTTCAGCTAGCACTTTTTCATTGATGGCAGATTATATATTTTGATTAACAAGCCGGCTAAGTATATAGCAAATAGCTTGTTAAACCCATGGCATGCATGGGAAGCCATCTGTTTGTCTAGTATTGAGAAGCACCCTCTTATCTGTTATTAGTTATTGACAAACCATTATCTGGCTGGATTTCGCTGTCTCTTTTTAACCTTTGGAATACTAGGGAATAATATTATTTTATGTTGCATCCGCCTGATGATACCAGAAAGGTGCGGCTGAAGATTTTATGTATAGCTTTGTGCAGAGGGCTCCCTATACAGAATTTGGTAAAAATACACAATATAAAATATATATGATTTTTTTTTTTTTGCATTGGAAGGTTTATGCTCGTTTTATTTTTTCTTGTTCTGAGTCAATATTTACTAAATAAGAGTAGCTATATATGAGTAGCAAGCTATAGTTTGAAGTAGTAGCTGGAGCAAAGGATATATTATGTTGCGTCTATTTCTACCTAATTTGTGATGTCATTTCATGTTTCTCCTGTTAGTTTACAGACTGCTACATTGTTTTAAATATACATTGCATCTTTGTATATACATGGGTTTGGCCCGTTATTGGTGTCCACTTGTCAGTAGGTCCCACAGGTCCAACGTAATGCAGGCTGGGATGAAAACCCAACCAGAAAATGTTGTGTTTTTTCTTATAATGTTAACGGCTGCTGCTGCAGAAGCTCTTTTTTTAGCAGGTTGCTACTAACTAGTATTCATTTTCATAACCATCAGATAAAAGGGCACATTGGAACACTGTATTTGTATTTGATCTTTCTTGTCCTGCAGACAACCTTGTGCTGTTGGTGGAGCTTTTCGTTGGCAGTGACCCAAAAAGCACCAGGGCGTATTCCTTTGGTAAAACGCTGGTTTCTGTGGCTTTGATTCATTCTCTAGTGGTTCTGTAGCAGCTGCTCAAGACTTTTTACTCCTGCATCTTCTGTCATCAATTAGAAGACAGACCTGCGTTTTGGCTGATCTCCATCAAAAGTGCAAGCAAAAGTATTGGTGTATAAATACCGTGATTGCCGTTTCAGTTCAGTTAGTGATTATATGTATTTTGAAGGTAAACGGGTAAGATATAGATATCCGTGAAGTCTTTGCCTTGCGTGGACTCCGTACATGGTAGGTAACCAGAGGCTAGGTACTTTGTTTCTCCGCAATAACAACCACTAAGATGCCCAGTGAAGAGAGGACAATGGCGCGACCCTGATCACACCAAGAATCGTCCGTATTTGATCTGTTTGCATTTTTGCATTTATAGCTAAATTATAGCTAACAGATATAAGGTCAATCCAGACCCAAAATGCCAGGCAGATGAATAGAATATGGTCAACAAACCACTGAATGATTAACACAGAAGTCTCCCTGTATATAAATAGCTTTGTGTTGTTGTGGGAAGAGCTGGGCCAATTGGTTTTGAATTTGCAGGCCAGTAAGAAAAATGTAAGAGGAAACATACTTTTTTCCAAGAGCCTTAAATATATCATAGTGTGCGTTGTACATGTATAGTTCTATAATGTGTGTGTTAATTCCCACCACGCTGAAGGTCTTCATCTCCTGTTTACTCATAATTGAAGGCAAGTTACAGCAACTGTGAGCTGTACACACCTAGAATTCTTTTAATGATTTTTCCCCCCATTTCTTGTTTTTGCCTTTTCTCTAATAGAGACATCGTGTCTGTCAGCAATGTTTTTGACAGAAAAGGAGAGAATATGCAATTAAGCCTCCAGGATGGGTTTAACCATTGGGGCTGTTCACTGTATTCAGTGTGTGGCTTTTATCTCCCAATGTACAATTCTGTTCCGGGCCTGGAATATGCCTGTTCCTCACATGTGGATGGATTAGAGGATTTTGAAACAACAGCTTATACAACTGAAAGATCCAAAACATTGTTTTATGAGGCATTTATTACTGTTCTGATCTGGTAATTGGCTATTTAAATACTGGCGCATTTGGTTGAGGGTTTGCGTTCGTTGTTGATTTGCAGCAATTTGTATTTTGAGAGTCTTGGTCATGGGCCGACGGTTCAACATATTTGTGAGTTTGGACTATTTTTTTTTTACTAACCATCTGCATTAAAACTTAGACTAGCATGTAAGCCTTCAAAACTGCACATGCTTATTTGCAGATGCAGTTATTTTCTGCCCCGTAATGTGTGTTGACACTGTATATGGCTTATGAGAAAGTCATAAAGGGTTCCTCAATTTCCCCCAACCTAGTCCTTCGTGAAAGGACACTGAGGCCAGAAAGGCGTCTATCTATTATAAGCATCAGATCCTGCAGTATCTGGCTCTATAGCATGTAGCTTGGACACTCACGACCAATTGTTATGATAAAATACAAGCGAAACATTTGAAGGCAGGTGAGAATCGTCTGGTCCATCTAGTCTGCACATTGTTTCTGCTGTAAAGACCTTAAATCCAATTCAGTCTCTGGTTTTGCCAAGTTGTGTTTAGGATAGCCTTCTGTACGGTTACATTCCCCCAACAGGGAGGTTTCATGCCTTGCCAATTTAACTATGCATTAAGCAGCCCTTTTTGCAGGCGACGCTGCAGCGTTTCCACTTCATACTCAAGTCATTTAGTTGGAATATTTAACATGCGTTATCCCATTTTAATGAATAAAGCCCTTGCCTTCTGTCCTACAGTATAGAATGTTTGAAACTTTTGTACTCATCAATAAACCAAAATCAATTGATAATGTGCGTATGATTGATAATGTGCGTATGATTGATAATGTGTGTATGATTGATAATGATTGATTAATTATGTTTGTAAATAAAATGTTTCGAGTCCCTGCTGGTTGACATGGTGTTTGTCTTGCAGGCCGAAATGCAGAAGAAGAAGAAGTGATGATGCAGGAATGGTTCATGCTGGTAAACAAGAAAAACGCTCTTATCCGGCGGATGAACCAGCTTTCTCTTCTGTGAGTATGTCCCTGTATGTCAGCCGCATCCATGTCCAGCCATACAGCGTGTGAAATTTGTCACATGTGCTTTAGACTTTTTTTTCTATCAGATGCAAGTTTTTCTTTTTGGCTCCCTCCATGTATATTTGCCCCGGAGTAATATTGGCGGCAGACAGATATTTCTAGTTATTATTAGCTCCAAGATGATCCTGACACTTACTTTGAATGACACAAGAAAGCAAATGAGTGAAACAGGATCAGGCATATATACAATGTTTCCTGCATTGTCACTTTTTATTTTTCATTCAGAGTCAGATTCTAAGACCCTGGCGGACATGTAGAACATCTTCAGAACAGCTGTTAAATAAACGTTAAGGATCAGCTTCCATGAAAGCTTGGATTCAGATCAGTGGAATTATATATGGAGATGTTATAAGGCTTGAGTATTTTAGTATGGAGGTCAGTATTATATTTCCATACACTATATGGACAAAAGTATTTGGACACAAATGCAATTTCATCAAAGTTGGTATAATGGTGAAGTTTCCAAATACTTTTGTCCATGTAATGTATATCCAAAATGGGACCAGAATTCCCTGCTTCTTCAGAAAACCCAAAGAAACCAATCAGAATTCCACTTTGGAACATACAATTTTTTTGATGTTTTCAAAGTGCTATATTTTAAAAGGGAGCTCCAGCCATAAATTATTATTACTATTATCAGATACGTTTTTAAAAGTATTGTGCTATTTTTTTCTAGGTTTACGTTTATGTTTTCAGGCAGCTACATAATAGCCGTTTGTATGTGGTCTAGCTCTGTTATCTTAGCCTGATCTATAAGACAAACAAGAGAATGGCTCGGTCGTAATTACCCAGATGGACACTGTGGGGTTTGAACAAGGACAGTCACTTAGTCACATGTCTAACAGCAATGCCACTCAGGTCTCCATATAAAGGAAGTTTATTGGAACAAAATGAAATGAAACCAACTTTTTGTCAATGCTGATCTACTTTACTGTATACAACATTAGATTTTATGGAGAAAAATATTTTCTGAATTGAACTTTCCCTTTAGTGTTTACTTTCAGTTATGATCAATCATTTCTAGTAACATCCTAATTAAATGTACTTGAGTTATTTACTAGAACTAGAAGAAGATTTTAGTTCCACTGCTAAACTGGTTACAAGATCCTAGCCTTCATAACCACGATCGTGGATCGGATTGTGCTGTTCACCGTTGTTCCTAGACTTGTCTGTTACTTTTCAATCTTCCCCTTGTGGAATTGCCATTAATTCCCCTTGTTTGCAAAGTCTGAGATAAATACACTGATCTACAGCAGGCTATGTACTGCATACGAAGGAGCAAATGTGTTTCCTTAATCATAGTGGCAAAAAAGTCTGTTAGTATTAGTGATCATGCCTTCTTGCTTAAGGCAAATTACACACGAAACAAATATGCCCTGAGTACAAGCACTGTTTCATTCTATCATGGGACACCTTATGGTTGGTTTCTTCTCCTGTCTGATTTATTGTGTATGATCTTCAAAGGTGAAATTCCCTTTCTGATTTACTCCTGCGGGATACAGGGTTCCTAATCATTCACATACATTAATATAAATGTGTCGGTTACCTAAATGAGTATATTAGTGTATGCACAGGAACTGCTGAACCCTTTTCTTCAATGACTTGTAGTGTAAGAATACTCTTCTTGAAAGTACACTGTAATAATTGCCAAACAGTCTAGTCCCCAAAGATGTGTTTATATATATATATATATATATAATAACTTGCCTTTTGTATGCATTATATATAAATAAATCCATGAAGTCTTTGGCGCTGGTGACAGAAGGGATGCGATTAGTTTCCGTGTCACATCCAGGTGCAGATCTCACATAACTCAGACGTTTCACTACGTGTAGCATTGGAAGTAATACACTTGTGTGCTCAAATATATAAAAACAAGAAGAAGGAAAAAAACAGGATATTTCATGAAAATATTTAAACTTGCATTCTCTTCTATTTCATAAAACAAACCTGCAGGTTGTTTTCCCTTGTGCACTGACACGTTTAACATCTTCTTCCCACTAATGTTTGTACGCCGATTAAAATGTGTGTGTTTTTATTAGCTTCTTTCTGGTGGTTGATTGGTGGTGTTTAGAGCACCAAGGAGTATTGATGATTCAGGTCAGTAAAGGTGGTCTCGTCCGAGTATCATCGGTTTGCAGTAGCTTAATGTTGCAGAGAAAAGTCAGTTATGAGTTCCCCAAATCAATTTACGCTAAAGGTCCCTTTAAGTGTTTAATGATTTAGTAATTAACATATTGATGAACTTTGTTTTTCTCAACTTGCCTATAGGGAAAAAGAACATGACCTAGAGAGACGATTTGAACTGCTGAACAGAGAGTTACGGGCCATGCTTGCTATAGAAGGTAAGACGTGTTGACAAATACAGGGCTAGACCTCGCCACAGCCTGCAAAACTGCGTACCCTAAATAAATACGATATAGAATATTTTATTACATTATAATAAACATATTCTACTACGACTTGTGTAAACACCTGAGAAGAAAATGAAATGCTGTGTAATCTAGTATTTCTGATTAGTTCTTTACAGTATATTAAATGTTGTTACCTAGATAACGACATTATCAGTCCAGGGGAAAAAATCTGCATTAATCATAATTGTAGATTAATAGTGAAAGAATGAGGATTTATCGTAGAATTTTCTTAAGAAGATGTTTTAATAGTCTGGCAGAATAATTGTGTCAGTGCTATATTATATAGTCACTGGTTTTGTACTGATGTATGTCTTGGTTTAGCTTGAGCGGTTTTCTGTATATTATACCTATGAATACCAAATCACATCTGATAGATAGGCAGCTGCTAGGTATTGACGTCTCGCACTATGATTTGGTCACTGCTTTCTTGCACTGATAAGGCCGATCCATATTCAATCAATTGTAATTAGCTTGGGGATTTTCATGGAAGCAGGAAGATTATACAGTATGCAATAAATGTCCCAATTTATTGCTATTTATCAAGGTGAATGGACTGTCACATTCACTGTACTCCCAAAGTTAGTGGAAGGGTTCCTTTTCAAGTATCCTGAAATGCGTGTTCATTAGAAATAAATTGAGTTTGAATGCCGTGTGGCAAGTGAAGGCGAGTGCAAAATCTAAATGCAGATACCATATCACTCTACAGGACTTTCACATCATGTCCCTGGACCGTTGCCGTCAGTCAGGGCTGGATTTGCCAGTAAGCAGACCAGGCCTGTGTTTTAGGGATGCCCTTAGAGGCAAATGGGTGGCTTAATGGCCTCCATGTGTATGAAGATTGAAAAACTCCATCCACCTATATTCTCACTCTGTTCATGTTTTGCCCATCTCCTCCAGCAGCTTTTTGTTATATTTATTATTACACTTTTTGAAAGGCATAGGGGCACTAGTGGTTGGGACACCCAACTGTAAATCGAGTCTTGAGCACACAAAAAGCAAAGCCTCTGTCTGTACCATCATAACTTGAATATCCTTCCGGATTATTTCTAACAATGTATGAAGTATTTATTTACTTTTTTCTTCTTTTTTTTTTTGGTTCGTAACTGATTAAGTGAAAGCTCTTGCATATGTCTGTTAACGCAAACGTTGACCAGTGTTCTCTGCTGACCCCACAGCTGGCTATGGTAATTTCTTTCTTCACCTGATAAGGTACCTGGATCCATATGAAATCAATTGTAATTAGCCTGGAGATTTCCGTGAAGCTTAAGTCTGGGGGGGGTAAGAAATGGAGCAGAATTTATAAGGCCTTTGATATCCATCAGTCCACATTTAAAAGCAACCTGGAGAAATGGAATTAGTTTGTAATTTCATGACAACAAAGGAGCCGTCCTGTAGAAGATGCATCACGTTGGAGTGTGGAGCACAAAACACAGAGGGATGTTCAGAAAAAAGAGCTCAGTCCCTGATGCCCCTTATTCAGTGCTTGGAAAAAATATAAAAAAGTGTGATTATAGATAATGTGCATTGATGAGACATTGCAAGATCCTACCAGATATATGTAGGTGGAACACTCATACACTTTCAACTCTGTTCTGTGTAAACATATCACCATGTTTGCATGCTGTCAGTGCCCTGGCACTCAAGGGGTAAATCGTAGTCTTATCCATTGGCCTCTAATTGCCCACATGCTCAGTGTTATGGACGATCGATCCCTGTTCAGGGATGAAATCAAGTTCTTGGAGGCCACCACCATACAGATGAAGCCACTATGGCTGGAGAAGCGGAGCTGACCATTCCAAAGCTCACTGGTTTCGGTGCCGCTGGTTTTCTGTGGCGGCCAGGAACCTGTCACGCTGTGAAAGCACTGAACGGACAGCACGTGACTGGGCATCAGTTGGTGTAAGAAGGGAATACGTTTCTGTCCAATTTAGCAGACACTGATAAGAAGCGTGATGTTGTTACACTGTAGCATTACGGAGCTTCTTTTTATATTTCAACACTTTTTTCCTGTTGAGCTTTGGAGCCAGTGATGATTTTTTTTTCTTCTTAAGCAGCCAGGAAAATGTTATAATCTAAATAACAATACCCAGACCATATATATAGCTGACCGATATTTTTATTTGTTTAGCTAGTGACACGCTCTAAAATAATCCTGAATCTTTAGGCTAATACTTCCCATTTTATTATTTAAAAAAAAAAAATACACCATTCTACTTCAGTCTCTAAGCTCGCTGCAGTCCAGCATGGACGTCTTTTTATTATTTTTTTTTCAGTTTTTTTTTTACCACTCAATAATTATATCTTCTAGACTTTGTGCATCTTGATACATCCCTGGCAATGTTTTGAAAGGGAACACTCTTCTAAAAGGATTTCTACATAGGGTTTTTTTGTTTGTTTGTTTTGATTGTAATATTATTTTTCCCCCACTTTTGGCCTGTATGATAAGCTTTTTTATTTTTAAAATCAATATGTAATCCTGTGGAGGAGCTTATCCCCTAAAACCCCATTTGTAAATCTATCTTAGCTTTGTTACACTGAGCAGCCACAGTATTCAGCGAATTGATTAGGTTCAGCGGCAGAATCGCCCGCTCTGATGATGATGCAGAGTCTTTCAGGATTGCTAGTTGACTGGAACTAAAGATAAGGCTTCACTGCAGTCCCCTGATGTGCGCTTTACAAAACTAGTGTTAATTTTCCTCAAACTGCAGGGCTGATTTGTAGTAGCTGCCTCAAAGGTTTTTACAGCAAGAATCTCTGGATAATATCTAAGTAAATATTGTTCCGTGCCTCTTTACACCCAGTGTAAATACCCAGGTGAATTAATATTATTTAATGAGTGTCACCAACAATGCACAATCCTAGATAAGGGCCTGGGATATTGTTTTAGTCTCCGCTTCAGCCACTTGAGTGTGTTGGAGGTAAGCTTTGCAAAAAAAAAGTACTGGCGATGTTGGAGTACTGGCGATGTTGGAGTACTCGCGATGTTGGAGTACTCGCGATGTTGGAGTACTCGCGATGTTGGAGTACTCGCGATGTTGGAGTACTGGCGATGTTGGAGTACTCGCGATGTTGGAGTACTCGCGATGTTGGAGTACTGGCAAACAGCTCTTTATGGAGATGTAGTTCCAGCCAGGGCCAGCTCAAGATATTGTGCTGACTGTGTCCGGGAACGAAATGCCCCCCTCCCAAAAAGAAAAGCACGGCCACATGTATTATGCAATACCCACACTAGCGCACCCACGGGCACTCATACTAACACACCCACTCAGACACTCACACCATCATAACCAGGCACTCAACAGTAGCACAAACATGTACACACTAGCATACCAAAGTGCACACATAAGCAGAAACACAATAACATACTCAGACACTCATGCTAACACATACCCACTCACACAACCACTGCCAGACACATTAACACACACACTGGCACTAATGCGACTAGATGCATGAAAACAGACACTGAGACATTAACACACACGCTAACATACCCACACTAGCATACTCAGACACACACAGTTGCATACATTAACAAACACGCAAACTAAGGCACACACTAATATACACACTGACATTAACATAACTAAACACAATAACAAACCAACATGCCAAAACACACACACACAGTCACCACACTAACATACTAAGACAGACACACATTCACCACACTAACATACCTAGACACGCAGTCACACAAACAACTCGCCTACCAGTGTGAAGTCTCAGCCTGCCCTTAATGCAGCTCGTAGAGCCTCGCTATTAGCAAAAGGTCACGCATTGTGACCCCCACCTCCTCCTTAATAATAATTGCCACCCCTGTCAAAGTGCATGAAAGGTGTGTAGCACTGAGCTTAACGCTATCCTTTCCTATCTCTGCCATGAAAACACCATACGGACCCTGTCTGGCGCTGATCCATGGTCCTCCTGATGCCTCAGAGAGGCACCCACCGTAGGACGAGTTGTATTTCAGATCCTTCACTTCATAATGTATTATGTCTTCTACTGCCAAAGAGCTTGGATGGCCCTGTATAATGTATAGTTACAAAATTTTTTTTTTCCATTTTTGCCCTTCGTGCTGAAGAAACCTGACAGTGTTGGCCCTTTGTAGTAAATAGTGAAGAAAGAGCGTTGAAATCAGAACTCCTGCAAACTTTCCCTTTAACAAATAAACCCCATTATAAGGTTATTATTTTAATACAGGTACTATATCTGTGATATCAGTTGATTATTAATTTCTCTTGTTTTGAGATGAATTGTGCATGCATATACCATGACTGCAAGGGGAGAGTTGGCCTCGGGATAGGGATGGCCCAACTTGGAAGTGCAGCATAGCATTAAGCGGTAGCGTACACCATGTGCAGGCAGGGCATAAGACTGGCTTCGGGTAAGCGTAAATGTGTGTGTGGATACATACATGGGTGGGCAGGGAACGGTGGCTCTCAGCTCTGCTTTCCCACCTGGCCAAAAGATACCGGCCTTCCCCCCACAACTGCCCTGTCAGGGAGTACTAAAAGGGCCCCTGAGGCCCCTTTGTCGCTTCAGTGACCCTTGGCCCACGAGAGACACAATTATTGTGAACTTTGCAATAAAATCATTTTCTGTCTTTCTGTAGAAGTAACTCTAGCTGCTTTAGTGCATACACGTGATGACCAAATACTGTACGTATGATATCTTTGTATTTTCTTAGAGCAAATGCCAACAGTACATCTTGGTAACACACTACCCATTCATATATCTATTCACTAATGTATACAGTTTCCTTTGTTCAAGTTCCCTATAAGTTGAATAACACATACCGTGTATACAACAAAACTATTAGAACATGTTAATGTAACAAATATCTTTAGTATAGTAGTATAACATTAACATTTGTTTTACAGTGTAACGTTTTGACATCCCTTTGCTTTTCAGTACTTAATGGGTTAAAGAGACTATACCAATCTAGCTGCTGAAAGGTTAAAAGGTTCATTAAAGTCTTCTTTAGTATGTATACAAGTCTTTTCCATTTGGGAGACTCCGTGTCCATTGATGCTACACTTGACTTCTCTCTCATGCTCGCTCCCTTTTCTTTGACCCGATGACTCTTTGGCCGTTGGTGTCATGTGTTTTCGTGGCGGGCACACGGGGTGTAAATCACAAGTCGGAGAAAGGTTGCCCTCCTACGTGCACACTGAGCCACCCCAACAACTCACTTGCCATCAAAGCCTTGCTGCGCTGATCTGCAGATTGTTTTATTTGTAGTAGTGTTTTGCTGGGCTCTTTACTAAGTGATTTGCATATTATATCATTCAATTACAGGCTATATTTTGAAAGTTCTTTCCCAGCAATCTTCTTCTGCCTGCGCAGCCTCTGCAGGGTTGTTGTCGAGCGTATTATTCGGAGGAGATAAAATCACACATTTCTCTGAGTTGCTGCTGTCAAAAAGCTGAATGTTAAAATGCTGTATGGGAGAGATGGCACTGAAAATCTGAGTACCCGCCACTGAGATTAGACTTCAGCCACGGATTTCACATTTCTAGAACATATTATGACAGGGGAGATATTGAGATGCCCATCTGGGAGCCCGAAGTGTAAAAAAGAAAAACTTCCTTCCATTAACTTGCATAGCCCCCCCCCGCTCCCCTTTTGTGAGTTCTGGCAATGGATCTATTGAGCGTCTGCCTATTCTAATTGTGCTCACAATTGACTTTTATGTCGTTTTGTATTGTTTTACGTGTACAGTAATAATTACACTGCATGGGTTAGACCGTAAGCTTTTTAAGGCAGGGGCATTCTTTCCGATGGTATTCATACGTATTGTAAAGACTGTAGACTACTTACCGGTACTATATGACTGCTTTATTATACTGTAAGCAGTAAAGTGCAGAATATATCTGCCCTGTAAACTATTACATACTATACATTTAGCACACCAAAATGCTCAAACTTCACAAACTTTCTTGTAATGTATCAATAATGTTCTGCAGGAAATCTCACCCGAGTGGCTAATATGAACGTTGATGCTAAAATGCGAAGTTCCTGGCTGGCAATTATTCAGAGTATATGTATAGATCAAGACGTTTTATTTCATAACATCTTTACCCCACTAGTCTACCCTCAAAAATATAAAAGCATTGAGCCACCGATCACCGCTCAGAGGGAGTAGCCAAAATCAGTGGCTCTGAATGTACCAATGCAACTGCAAACATACTAATGTATTCCAGCCGTGCTTGCCATCCGCCGTTATCACACAATACCAGATTCGACCCATGTCAAATAAAAGCATGGTATATTAACATAAATGTATAAAATACCTGTGCCATGCAAAGGGTTATAATAAAAAAAAAAACAAAAAAAAAACAACAAAGTAAGTTGGGAAGTTTTTTCAGCTCTTGGAGTTTTTTTTATGTTTGTTCTCTGCTGACGTGAGACTCCTTCACCTTTTCTTATATCTAATAAAATTCTTAAAGCGCTAGAGGGCCTATACTATATAGATATCAACGGCCTTTCATTCACCAGCCAGTAAAACCATACAGTTGTATTTATGTAATCTAGATTTTTGTGAATTTTAGTTTCCCATCAAGTTGCAACTTAAAAAAGAGACGTATAATTCCAATGTGCGTGTGTGTGTGTGTATATATGTATGTAGGTATGAGTGAGTGGAGTTTTGGAACAAGGACATAACTTTCTTAGTCCAAATGCCAACTCAAACTGGCACTGTGAGAAGTCATTGTACCCGGCAGCTTCTTTCTGCCGTGGTGCTGAATCTGATTTCTTATGTGTAGATACAAGGTGGAATTCCCACTCGCTGCACTCTCTTTCTGAAGGCCGCTGAGCGGTGTGCTGTCTTGAATAAATTTGCCTTTGGAGGAGGGTCAGGGGGATTTGAACCAGCACATTCTTGTGTGGTTTGTGAAGATTCACATGGTAACCACCGGTGTGCATTGTTAGGTTTATCTGAATAAGCACCAGCCATGTGAGTTTTAACATGATTGCCCAGGGCAATGGAGAGAGAAGAGACTAATCCAAACGGATTGCACACACTCTTTTCTCTGCTTTTTGGAAGGTGCGTGGGGGGAAAGGACACTGCTGGAGTCAGTGGCTATTTTTTTTAATGCTGGTGTCCTGTTTCCCTTGTGGTCCTCATTTGTTCTGCTATCTCCCTCATCACCCACTTCTCCTTCTCTCCATTATTTACCTTCCTAATGAGGGGGGCGGAGTAGCCTGCTGGATGATGGACAGTTACAAGCTCCTGCAGTCTGGCTGTGCAAAAGGGCACTTGACTAGGGAAATCAGGAGTCTCTTTAACCCTTTAACTTCCCATGGGTTGTATGATAAAAAAAAAAAAAAAGCTTAAACCTTACACCAACTATTACTTTAGTGGAATTGGGTTATAAAGCTGGAAAGATCCCATACATGGTGTTTGGGTGTGTGTATGGATGTGTGTGTGCGTGTATGTATGTATATATCTATCCAGATCTATATATATATATAAATACGCACTCATGTATTTTTTCACCAGGTTAGTCTTTATGAAAGATCGGGGCAGTCTGGACAGGTGATAGTGTTGTTCTGCGTGTGTTATTATTATTAGTATTTTTTGTATTATTATTGTGTTTATATCAGAGAGCTCTGGAAAGGACACAAGAATGCATCAGCTTCAAAACAGGTCTGGAAAAACATTTGTATGTATACATGTATCTAAAATGTATACGATCTACCTAATGTGTGATACAGGCTTCAGAATATCCTGCTCTGAAGTTGTGACATCGATGCTTAGAATAAACAATATCATACCCAACATAAAGGCTAATGGTAAGCGGTGTCATACAGAGGGATGTACTACGACAAATGCCTTCTTAACAAGATAACCATTAAAAAATATAGATCATGACAGAATAATAATCCGCGTTCCATTGACTCCTGCCATAAAGCGAATGCATAAAGCAATTATCATAACCTTTCAAGTTATTGCGAGGCATATGGGTCACAGTGTGAAACACCTCAAACTGTTCCCAAATAGCCGGCCACAAATGAGTGCTTAATAACGGTGCATACTGATGGCACCAGCCTGCCTCGCCTGTGTGTAGTAAGGTGCCAGCTCCATACCGGGTCCCGCCATTAATTAATGATGGGATGATTCTAATGACACCAGGCGTGTAGTTCTTTACCGAGAGCTGTATGTAACGTTACATATTGTGCGAGGGTTCATTATACTAATATATAACTAAATGGATATAGAAGGGCTAAATTATCTATTTTTCATATAATACAGGTTTAGATATTAAATGCAATTATATCCGTATCCGGCTTAGTGTTTGGTGGACAGTGTTGTTAAAGCGATCTGGTATTTAGTATTTAGTCTCCCTTATAATGAAAAACACGCGCTTGGAGATGAAGCCAAGTTATGACTTTATTTGCCTCAAATTAGTTTTTACTTAACATCTAACGATAATACACCCAGAACTGCCCCAGATTGGAATGAATATACATTTTTTTTTATGTAAAATGTCTGCATCTTCCACTTTTGTGTCTTGTTTATCCCCTGTTTATTATTTGTATGTATCTGGTGGGACTGGATATGGACATTGCCATGTATCTTTGTGTTGGTTAAATGTTAAAAAGCATTTAGTTTTTGTGCTAGGGTTCGGGCAGCTACTAGATAGATCTGCTACATTGTGGCTGATGTGTTTTAGGCTGATGACTGCATAAAATATGTAGTGATATCACACTTTGAGCTGTAATGTAATTATAAAAAATGATGTGTTTACTCCCTCTGCAGTAATCTTGTTAAATATGCTAAATTGTGTCTTTGTAGACTGGCAGAAGACTGAAGCACAGAAGAGGAGGGAGCAGCTTTTACTGGATGAACTGGTTATACTGGTTAATAAACGTGATGCTTTGGTCAGAGATTTGGATGCCCAAGAAAAGCAGTGAGTTGAAAACCCTAAACCCCATCCTGTAAATTCTCTTAATTATCCGTCTCTGTCTGTCTATCAGAATTCTCCACAACATCAAGTTAAAGTGGTTGTGTTTTACATCATTGTTAAACTGTATTTTGTTTGCTCTGTCGCAGGCTTGTGCCCAGGGGAACATAAATATAAATATGGCCACTGCCTGGCTATATAGATATTATTGCTTTAATCACACCCCCTCCCCTACAGAAATCCCTTTTTTTTCTGGCACATCTCCCAGTGGTCATCCTAGCCGCTAAGCCCTTCCCAGCCCCTGTTACTGTACTCTGTTTAGAAGGCAGCCATCCCAGTCATGGGGGGCACCAATGATCTCATTATTGAACCCATCAACCATCACCCAATCTACCTAAGCCAAGACTGATTGGAAATGGCGATGAGCTGAGTTTCTGTGTAATCTGAGAAAGTTTGCACCCTGTGGGGATACTTGCTTATTCACATTCAGGCATTTAGAATAGTTTTGCTTTATATATTTTTATCTTTTATATTTAAAATTGCACATTGAATGGCTATCATTATTTGGAAAACGACTGATAAAAGCAATTTCTTGCACTACAACACAATAAAGGGGGGTGTACTAGGTAGTTATACCACTTCCCAAAGGCTATCGGATGCCCCTAATGCTAGCTGTTGAATGAAAATGTTTCTTGTGTTGCATTAAATGTATGTACACACGTTTATTTCTGCAGAGCCGAAGAGGAAGATGAACATTTAGAAAGAACCTTGGAACAAAACAAAGGCAAGATGGTCAAGAAAGAAGAGAAATGCGTTGTCCAATGACCGCCGAGGAATGGCGTCTTTCCATTCCCCGAGTCCCTCTGGACACCTTCGTTTACTAGGTGATTGGCAGCCAGAGAGAGACGATAATTTCAACGTGCAAGAAATGTCCTGAACAAATGACACTGTTTCCTTAAATGTTCTTGTTAGTTTTATTATCTGCATTGTTTTTAACTTAAAAACTACAACTTCAGTGCAAAAGCAGCCTGCACTTTGGAATGGGAGGTGGTGGAATTATTTTTTGCCGCTGTGTTTGTTCCTGGGATCCCTCATTCTTATGGGACATGCTTTTTACAGACCATTACATATATAAAAAAAAAAGACAAAGGTGACAACAGGCTGTCCCAGAATCTTCCTTCCATTACGATTGCTTAGCAAGATACTGTAGTGGGAGAGATGAGTATTGTTCTATATGAGCTACACCAGAGGGTTAATATGTGAATGAATAAGCAGATTGAACTAGTCCTGCCATTTTGTAATAATATGTAAGCTATCTACCTTTTAATTTGAATGCTATAAACGTAACGCCATATTTACAAGTGTTTATTTGAGCAGCTATTTTACATTTTATCCTTGGATAATACATTATATGTGGACGCCGTGTGTGTGTATTTTGCAGGACAACAGAGTTCATAGCTGATCCAGCAGTTCTTCCGTAGGAAGTTTGTTTCCAATCATCGGTTTACATTTCGCTATCAATGGCTGAACCCTTTTGTGGGAGAAATCTGTTTCATGCTTTAAAGTGCATCCGAACATAGACTTTAGCTGACGACGCTGTTAATATTTATTGCAGGTCTTTCTTAGGCCGCTCACAGCAGGCATGAGATTGAGTGCTTTCTTTTCGCACACACCCTGGCATTTTTGTGGATCCAATTCTGTTTATTTATTACAATGCTGTCATATGCAATTTTCAATAAAAGCCTAATATTTCTTACCATACTCCTCCTCGTTTGTAATTGTACTTAATTCTGTTATGACGGGTTTTAACCTAGATACAGCAAAGTGTGAAATAAATGTGTATGCAGAGCGAGAGACATTTAATAACTATTATGAAAAGCTTTTTGTTGTTTCTGTAAGTCAAATTGTTATATTATATACTATTTGCTATGTCCTGTCTACCCGTTGTACAGCGCTATGGAATTTGATGGCGCGATATAAAACAATAAATAATAATTTTAGAGAGAAAAGGCACTGGTGGTAGTAAAAAGTAAAGTATCGACACTTAAGAAAACCAAAGTAATTCTTGCTTCAATCAAAGTTTATGGTTTGTGTTTAAATCAATATGGATTGATCCTTATATTATCTCCCCTGCCTCCGCACCCTGTCTTGGTAAAAGATATCAACTTGAAATATTAACATAAACTACATTTTGCATCATTGTGACTTGAAGTCCCACAAGTGCCCTTTTAGATTGATTGCTATGCGTCATATTATATATAAATAAATATTATATTTTATTTATATAGCTCCAACAATTTATACAGAACTGGTTGCAATACATATATTCAAAGGTTATTAGCATACTAAGACAAACCCATATATTGGATCTAGAGGGTATACAATATATATATATAATTTTATATATGTATGTATATATATATATGATTTATGTAAATATAAAATGTGTGTCACATATTGTTTTAATCACTATGTGTGTTTTTGTGTTACTTTGAGCATGTGCCACCTTCCTAAACCAACCAGGGGTATTATCCAGAGCCAGCCAGTGCTAATTGAATATTTATAAGAACATTGGCGTTTACACCCCGCACACGCACATTTCATAGGTATTTTGAACTCAATATATTTATCACGACATAAATCCATGTAAGGAAAAGATAATGTCATCACAGACGTCTTTTGAATAAAACAAACGGCTTGTATGGCCCTCCTTAAATTCTAGATTGTAAACTCATTTGAGGAGGGTCTCCCTCACCTTTTGTTTCTGGAAGTATAAACTATGTGACTTATGTCCTGTTTACCTATTGATGGTGCTATATAAATCATTGAATAATAATTTTCCCTGTTTATGATGTATTGAATTAGTATTTATTAGCTTACTAGTTAAGTACAAGGTCTTCAAATATCACATGACCCTATCAAAGAAATAGAAAAAAAGTCCCAAAACTCTTAACTTCTACTGAAATTTAGGTTTGATATTTTTGCTGAATTTCTTCTTTTCCTGCCTTAACCATTTGTGTGCTGAAGAGGCAGCGGCCCCACCAATCCGATCAGCTTCTTAGATTGAATAAATACATGTTTCAATCTAAAGAGAATGTTCAGTAAAAGACATGAGACCCAAATAAATTTGAACCAATCTGGATCCGATCCCGTTAGTGTTCTCGGTGCAGGTTGGTAAGATTTTGTTTGTTGCGGCAGAAATAGCGCTTCTTCTGCGCTCTGATCGCTAAAAGTGAAAAATACGGAGCGGCAGCTGAGCGCTCTCTGGCCTTTTTAATACTTTCCAATTTATTTTACTGACCTGCACCCGGAATCCAGAACTCCTGCAACAGCCAGGCAATGGATACATAGTGACTATATATATATATATATATAATATATACATATACACATATATAATATAATATATATATATATGATATGTATGTATATGTGTATATTTATATATAAAATAGGTAATAGGCAAACAAGGGCAACGAATATGTTCTGCAGAGTTTCACATACAATATAAAGTTTTTGTGATCAGTGAATATGTCTGTTGATGAAATAAATAGAAGCGGCCGGGCTGATGCTGGGGAAGGGCAGCTGTTGCGCATCCGTGCCGGGAAGGTGTAGATGGCCGGCAGGTTCAGTCGAAGTAAAAGTTCCAATCCGTATTGATGGCGGGTGAGGCATCTCTCCCCCTGAGCTCGGATCCAGACCCTCAATCTCCAGGCAGAGATCCGGAGCCGAGTCTTTGTTGCAGGCAAACAGTAAATGAGGAGGGAGTCGGGGGTCTGCCCCGGCAATTAGGAAACTTCATGAACTGTCATCCGCATCCAAGGCCGAGATGCATGAAGGAGCCTCTGGGGAGATCAGATCGGTGGCCGTCCCGGGAAATGATAAGTTGGGCTGATCGGAATCACGAAGCCTCCCAGCTTTTCGGTGGGATCCGGATCTCCGGTGTGAGTTCTGCCCTAGTCGGTCTATCGCAGGTGTGAAGGCAGATTTACCCCCAGACAGAAGCCGGGGCTGCAGCCTCTCCGGTGTCCCAGTCAGCTAAGCAGACACCACAAATCCTGTTACAGTTTCACTGCTTTAGTCCGGCTAAAGTTTGGTTTTGTTGTTTTTCTCTTCCTTCCTTTCCTGCTCCCCCCTCTCTCTCTTTCAAAACTTCCCTTAATCCGAGGTTTATGGGCAGAGGCATTAAGAGAATTCGCCTGCAATTTGGGATTAGACAAAATACTCTTATTACAGAAAGGCTTTCTGCCACTTGATACCTTCATACAATGCAGATCAGCCACAGACCAGCCCTCACCCCTGGAAAATACTATAATATACAATATATATATATATAGAATATATACACCTATAGAAAATAAATCTAAATATATATATATATACATGTATATATATAAAGTAATTCTTTACACAGTGTGTGCATGAGAAATTAAATGCCAGACATTCGTTTATATGTCAAACAGTAAGGACGAAATGTAAATCGAATCCGAATAAGAGAAGTCATGAATGAGGGGTCATTAATATTTTTGTGTGAATGATCTGCAGTGTCTTTGTTTGTAAGAAAATTCCTAGAGGTGACTTCTGCGGACCACAGACGGATCTGCAATGCCCCCTCCCTTTATAAATTACCCATCATTTCAGGAGATGCCCCCCTGTTCGTCCACAAAAAAATGTCATTTTGTTGGTGTTGCGGTCACTCGCTTTGAACATTAGCTGCCTCCAGATCCAACTTCAATTAAAAGAGAGGGCGATCAACAAAAGCGCTGAGAAAATCCGCATTAACCCCATCCCTGCCGTTTGTCGACACCCCCACCCATAGCTGGGTTTTTTTGTTTTATTATTTTTAACAATTTCTGGTCTTTTTTTTTTCTTGGGACACATTAGTGCCAACCCAGAACACAAAAAGTGTCTTTTATAAAAAATAATACTCCTTACATCAAGCCACTCAAAAAGTCACCTTTAGACGAACTGGGTGTAAATGTATTAATAATAATAATAATAACAATAATATTTGTTGATCACAAATAAAATTCGGACTGCTGCTTAAAATATTAATCAGGTTCTTTAGCCAATATTTTGATACGGTAAAAAGGTATTGATGATGTAATATTGTAGGAATCGAATTATAGTGTGGCCGGGGAATTGCTGGCGGGGTGCTGGTATCTGGTTGCCCCTTTGGGGTTTTCGTTAGGCCGCTTGTGATCCGGATCTTAGCAATTTGCAGATGTAGTTTGTTTGATAAGAAGTTACATGGAATCCTCTAACCTCCCAAACCTTATCAGATTAGTAGTGATGCAGTTTACAGATGTGATGAGCGCTGCAGATAACCCAATTTAATTACACACACCCCCCCCCCACGCCCGGTGAAATTGCTGAAAACTGATCAAACTTTTGTTTTAATGCCTTTTAAATATTATTTCATTTACACTTTGTCGTGTTAATTACGACTGTAATTGAATGCAATAATGCAATAATGTACAGAATTTTGCATTTTAGAACTTAAAACGAATATAATAATAATGTTTTTCTTACCTGTATTTTATGGAGTGGACAAAAATGTCAACTTAGAGTAATATCAATTTAGAGTTGGAAATATATATATATATATATATATATATATTCAATTTTAAATTGTGGTTCACAATTACAGAATGACAATCTAAATAACCTGGAATAAACTGAATATTTTATTTCTTTCGATCCTCACGCTTCACGGGGCACTTGGCGAGTCTGATTGTTTTTATTTTGAAGTATGTTGATGTTTTTTGCCGTCTGGTTTAGTAAATATTCCCCCTGCCCGTATTGGTGGTTGGCCGTGTTTGTTTTATTAAAACCCCGGATCTGCCATGGGTTAGCCACATATTCGGGATTCACTTCCCCCTCTTGCTTACCGTCTCACGGCAGCGGGAGCCCTGCTTGTTCAGTGCTGGGCTGAGGAGGCAGGGGGGGCGTGAAGAGGTAAGCATTCAACTGGCTATGTGATTGGCTAAAGTGCACGTCACTCCCAGGCTCCGCTGCACGCGATTGGCCAAAACGCGCAGTTACGCAGCCGCCCCTCGCTCACTTACAAGGGGTAGGGCTAGAGGAGTGTGATCAATCTTCATCAGTCTACATTTCCAATCACCTAAAGCACCCGGCGCAGGACAGCTACTCCTCCGACAAGGTAAATCACTTGATTTATACCCCTTCCCTGAACTGCCCCAGTGCCAGATTTATCACTAGGAAGCCTCACCCCTCACACTGCCCCTTGGCACCGGAACCAAGTTTAGCATTTGGGGAAAAAGTAGGAAGGAGGTGGGCTCAGGGGTTAATTCTTCTGGGATCGGCCCCTTTAAAATGATTAACAAACTAAACTTCATAGATCATATACATGTCAGCATAGGTGAGGGCTAAGAAGCTGGTACTTGGCTCTTAAAGGCACACTGCATTGGTGGTATTTATTGTTGCCCTCCTGGAAGGGAGGCCTAGACTTCCAACTGAAGATCTGTGCTGAGGAAGCGTATTGAAGTGAGTGTGAGTGTCCCAGATCGGTGTATTTTGGGCTCTGTGGCCCTTTGGTGATTGGTACAGGATGAAGTCATTCTTCACCTTAACTGCTCCTTCAGACAACTTTGGTTTTTTTTTTTTTGTTTTTTTGGGGTTCGTTTTTTTTTTTTTTTTTTTTCGTAGCCTCTTCCCTCCTCCTACCTGCTCAGGATTATACAACAGAGCAGCTTCAGCTGCCAAAAACCTCTCTCCAAATATCTGAGTGTTTCTCACTCTGAGTGCGCCTCCCTGGCTGGCATACATTGTATCCACTGGTTTTGGCCGAAATGTTTCCAATACACACACTTCTGAATACTTAATATCACCCAGAAAAGAGCATAAAGAAAGCATGCCCCCCACCCCTAGATATATATATGTAGCTAGACGTGGATTGCATACGTGTGTCTAGTCCTGGGTGGAAGCTGCGGGGTGGGTTTCTGGATGTTTTTGAGGGTCCTGTGGATCTGATTTCATATTTCCAGTGTTTTTCTGGTGTGGCTTATCCTGGGCATGCTGTTTAATAACCAATTTTGAAATAATGAATTGCAAGCTCTGCGGTCCCTTGTGCGATGCCCACCTTTGGTGGAAGAGCGCTTTATGTAAATGCGGTATTTGTGCTGGACCTTCATTAATTAGCGCTAACTGAAGGGCTCATTTACTTCGGGAAAAAAACTTCCATTTGCTTATCAATGGCAGCCATTTGCAAAAAGTTTACTTCGACAATAAATCTCATCTAATTGTGCATATGTAAAGTTGGTGGCTGTTACTGCGATCAGCGGGGGGGAGAATCCACGCAATGATTCGATTTGGTTAATTTGCTTTTTTTTAGGCTATTGAATACGAAGCAGAATTAAATTCGTTAATATAGCGCCTTTCAATGTTTTTCTTTTCGGCCTGTCATTTCTTACCGAAAGATCTTAAGTTCATTTTCTGCACCTTTCGTTTCAAATTTCTTTAAAAATAAATAAATAAACTATAAAATATTTTAATACATTGTGGAAAATTTAGAAGCTGTGACAATTCGGATGTTATTCTGTTATTAAGTTTGTTTATTTTGAAACTTCGGGTGAAACATTTAGCGCAGGTAATTCTTATACGGAAACCTTTCTGAACAATGTTTTCTGCCTTTACATAATTTTCGAATGTAATACGCCGAATCCTGCTGTTTTAGGACGGGATACAGGCAGAATTACAATTCCAGAAGCAAATCTTCTAAATTCCAAAACCTCTTATTTTCCCTTGCAGATCTTAGATGTTTATTCGAGTCTCTGGAAATTACACATGGTTTTTAAATCGGGTTTCAGATGAGAACGTTTAATTTATGTAAGTAAAAGGTCCTTTCTGGAGTTGTTCTAGATTTCTATCTGTAGTAACTATTTTATATAGATTGAGTGTGATTTGGATAAAATCGCATCATGCCAGTTTGTATGTTCTTAAAATTGTGTTTAATTTTTTTTTTGTAGTTCTATATGAGATCTGTCTCAGTGGGAAGCAATAATTCAAAGTAAAAGAACAAACAAGAAAATAACAAAGAAAAAAATATAAAGTTTCTTCTGTGGATAATTTGGGAATCCCTGTCCAGCTTTTAGCATGATGTCATACCTCAAACAGCCCCCATATGGCATGAATGGCTTGGGGCTTACAGGACCTGCCATGGACTTGCTTCACCCTTCAGTGGGATATCCAGGTAAGACCCTCCATGGTCCTTTTAAAATAAATGAAAAAGCGATTTTCAGGAATAATAAATCGCTTCACTTTACAGAGGCCTGGACAGGATCAGCCCACATTTACCCCAATTATAGATCCTCAGGTCCGGCTCCATAATTAAATGGTCTTCAAGCCGCCTTTTAAAATCTTGTAACTTTCTCTTTAAACGGTGTTATTACCTCCTGCATTTTAGTTTATAAAATATTTACACATTGCAGAATAACTTGTGATTTAGGGTTACAAATAAAGTGTGGCTTTGTTTTATAAGAAAACTGTATCGGGTTCTGGTGTCTAACTGGTGTAAAACTTTTTTTTTTCTTATTTATATAATATATATATTTTAGTATTTCTTGAAGATTTCAGTTTAGAGTAATTAGACATATTTTTATATTTTGGGCTTGCCTGTTTATATCAGCTGCCGGGCAGAGCCATAATTAATATGCTGAATTTACATGCAGAATAATAGAGGAGCCTCTGCTTACATTTTGGAGAATGAACTGGTCTGTCTTGGGAAAGAAACAAACCTGCGTTTTAGAAGCGATGTGTTTTTTGTTTTTTTTAATTTTTTTTTTCTTTTATAATAAAAGGAAAGAGAAAAAACCCAGAAGAAAATAACAAAGAAAAAAAAATAGTTTTTTCTTTCGATAACTTGGGAATCCGTGTCCAGCTAAATTATTTCTTTCAACCAAGAAAAATCTCATATTTAATATAATTTATGTTACACACTAGCACAGGAAACCCGATATTTATAAGCAAAGTTCATAGGTCAGAGCACTTAAGGAAGTTTATCCCACAAGCTCTGTAGTATGAGGATAGCACACTTTCATGTAGTCATTTAGTATTGTGTTAATATAATAAATAAATAAATTGATCCACGAAGGACATTCTGAAAACACAAAATTCTCCAAAGAATAGCGCGTATAATCTTCCTGCGTGGGTCTTGAGAGCGGCCAAGTTATAGTAGGTATAGCGCTTCTAAATTAAACCGACCGTAAACCGGATGAATCGGTTTCTCCGGTAGAAAAGTACTGATTTTTCAACAATCTGAAATTAAGCCTTTTAACACGTTTTAAATATCCAGTTTTTTTATTCCCAGGTAGAAGGCATTTTCTAGGCATGTAATTCAGCGCACGGGTTACTTTGCGTTAGGTTTGTTTGTGTTTAATCAAAAGAAACCCAGCAATTCCATTTTTAAACCCGGTATAATATTTCGTTTTCGGGAAAAACTGAGTTGATGCAAAGTTAAATTATTTACATAACTAGTGAATTTCTTGCATATCTATATAATATATATATTTTTTATCTTTCCAAATCAGGAATTTTTATTATGTTAAATATTTTTGAATAATTCCACTCGCTTAGTTCTAGCCTGGAGTGCAGGCACTGTGAAAATGAAATCATCATTAAAGATCATTCCAATCGGTCCACTGTTAATATATAAATATATAATGAATATATATGTGACAAGATAATTAGTAACAGGGGAGATAATTGGCCCCCTTTTTCTTGTAACTTTTTGGGTAGCCCCAGGGCAGTGTCGGGGGGCAGCTGGGGGGGTAGCCCCAGGGCAGTGTCGGGGGGCAGCTGGGGGGTAGCCCCAGGGCAGTGTCGCTGGGATCTCGTCTGACTTTTGCCCCTGTGTCCGCAGCCACTCCAAGGAAGCAGCGCAGGGAGCGAACCACCTTCACCCGCTCCCAGCTGGACGTGCTGGAGGCTCTGTTCGCGAAGACCCGCTACCCGGACATCTTCATGAGGGAGGAGGTGGCCCTGAAGATCAACCTCCCGGAATCCCGGGTCCAGGTGAGAACACACGCCCTGCAGCCCCTGCATGCGCATATACTGCCCCTCCTCAGGGTGACCCCTCTCCTGCCCTAGCCTCTTTGGTCTCTGTGTACGGAGATACGTAGTATTGGAGATCCAGGTGGCTCTGTTGAGGGTCCTTGAGTGAAAAGATTTAGGGGGTCCCAGTTGACGAAAATGGGTAACTATTTTTATAATAGTTCGGATCGCCTGTTAGTAACAAGATGCATTGTAGCGATAATGATATAATGTATACAAAATAACTTATTAAACATCGACCATTTCGACAAGGCCAGTCACACTGAGGCATGTTATAAACAGAGGGCAAGGCACTATATTCGGTTTTGGAGGAATCTGCCTCACCCCGTTATACCAGTGGCCCTAATCTGCTGCTTATATGGCAGCCCCCTGTGGTGCTTGATGAAAATGAGCAGGTGTGGCGCCCTCTGTGTTATCTGCCCCGTGTGGGGTGGGTGCAGCCTTGAGCTTTGCATGGGGGGCATCTGTTGGTTGGTGTGGGGGGTATCTTTAGGCGAAGAGCAGGTGACAGACAGAAGCCATGCATTATTCAGCTGGGGGCTTTCATTAGTTGGCGCCGTCACATCTCCCCGGCGGTCCCATAATATACCTAATATGTGCGGCCCGTCGGGAATGTGTGAAGCGTCACTGTTTGCGCAGCTGGAATTCGGGGTCAATTTTTCTTTTCTGACTATACCGGGGACCAGGATGCCCTCCGTGCTACTGGGAGACTTTAGGACCAGGTGGGTGACCTTTGTCTGGGGGAGACATGCCGTGAACCTCAGAACCTCTGTAGAGCAGGGCTTGCAGTAAAGTCGGGTCACTATGGGGTGTTGCCCGTTAATGTGGGGTTATTGCGGCATTCTAACTGGCGGATTAGGTTTCGGTCACCCCATTCACTATGATGGCTGCTTTGTGCCTGGGATTTGCTGTTGGCTCGGCGGCGCCCTCTTCAGGCAGAATAGGTCAACAGTCAAACTTCCCGCCTAAACGAATGGGCGGAGCCTGAACCCTGTCTTCTGCATTAACTTGTTCAGTGCCAAAGTACTCTACGGGACAGGTGGATAAGTTTGACAATAAACGCTGTAGTGTGGTGATGGGATTATTTTTATTTCCCTCCCCTTTTCTATCCGTTCCTCCCGGGCGGGTTTGGAATGGCAGCATTTGAAACTTTTTTTTTTTATTTATTTATAATTGTAAGGTACTTAAAATGGTAGAATGGGGCCCAGTAGCAACTCACACAGCCTGTCACGCTTTAGTGAATAGAAGTAGGGGCCCCGTGATATGTAACCCCACTGTCTGCGTAGCGCTTTCTAACGTGCCCCGATGTGCTCCTCGCAGGTCTGGTTTAAGAATCGCCGAGCTAAATGCCGACAGCAACAGCAGCAGCAGAGCAGCAACAGCGGAGCTAAGAGCCGGCCGGCCAAAAAGAAATGCAGCCCGGCCAGAGAGAGCTCGGGCTCCGAGAGCAGCGGCCAGTTCACCCCGCCGGCCGTGTCCAGCTCTTCTTCCTCATCCTCCTCTTCATCCAGCTCCAATTCGTCTGGAAACCCTGGCCTGGGTGCGGGCCCACTGAACGGCGGCACCCCCACAGCATCTTCCATCTGGAGCCCAGCCTCCATCTCCCCGGGCACGGGCCCTGCTCCAGGATCTGCCCCAGACTCCCTGGGAGCAGGCAGCGCCTCGTGCATGCAACGCTCCAGCTCGGCTTCTGCAGCATCTTACCCCATGTCCTACAGTCAGGCTGCCGGCTACACCCAGGGCTACCCTGCCCCCTCCTCCTCTTATTTTGGTGGGGTGGACTGCAGCTCCTATCTGGCCCCCATGCATTCACACCACCACCCTCACCAGCTTAGCCCTATGACCCCTTCTTCCATGTCAAGTCACCACCATCACCACCACCACTTGAGCCAGACCTCCGGCCATCATCACCACCACCATCACCACCAGGGCTATGCTGGTACTGGGCTGGCCTTCAACTCCTCTGACTGTCTGGACTACAAGGACCAAGCTGCAGCTTCTTCTTGGAAACTCAACTTCAACTCCACTGACTGCCTGGACTACAAAGATCAGGCCTCCTGGAGGTTCCAGGTCTTGTGAACCAAAGAGCAAACATTTTCATTAAAGTGTTGCCTACATTCCCAAGAATATAAATAAATATATATATAAATGTATATGAGGAAGACAACCCCACTGGAGCTAGCTGACCATATCAAGAAAAGAACAGACGAGCTACATTAACTATATTTTTTTTTTTATGGACAAGGAAACCGATATAAATAATTAAAAAAAAAAAAAAAAATTAACTTGTGCCTGGAGAGAAGAAAGGACCTTACATGAACTGTGACATTACAGTCTTGTGATATTATTTATTCACTTCTCTGGACCTGGGATTTAGATTGTAATATTTGAAGTAATTGTGCTGTCAACGCTATGTATTGGAAACCTGGGAAGTCTAACTTTTGCACCCCCCAAAAAAAAAAAATCTCCCATCATAGTGTGTATGTGTGTATACATATGGAGAAGCCCCTTGTAGTGTCCATCTACATACACATTGTATAGTCCTCTCCCTGTAATGTAGGATCTAGCTGTCGGTAGCAGCTGGATTATGTAAATATCAGGTCCGTTTCTAGGACCTTTTTTTAAAAAATATTTTTTTTTAGTTGAAATTGGTTTGAATTTAAATCCCTTAAGACCTAACAAATGCGCATTCCAGGGATATGACCCCCCCATCCCAAGATAAACTGACATCTCCACTGTGATGTGGACCTGCTCTACATTTTAAAGAGGACACTTCCTTTTCTTCACCACCCTAACACTGTCTTTATTATACTAAAAAAAGCAGAACCCACACTATGGATCCACTATAGAATTTAGTGCACTGGTTTATCGATTGTACTTGAAATGTTTTTTTTCTTTGGTCCTTTATGAAGTTATAGGCGAAGGTTCTAAATTGGCTTCTATTGGACATGAAGAAAAATCCACGCGTTTCCACGGGCAGATATAGCGATCTTTTCAATACATCTGTAGTATATTTTCTATTGTTTTTTTTTTTGTTTGTTTTTAGTCTTTATTTAGGTCACTGGTTAATATTTGGTTCCTGCTATTTCCATACAGCACTTTGTCATCGTGTCACTAAAGATTCAGGTCCATTTGTCCCTGTGTAGGTGGAAATATTAAAACTGTTTTGTAAAATTTGATACAAATGTTTATCCCGAAATTGCTCCTATTGTAAGGACAATGCATATCAGCGTATCCCTCATAATAAAAATCAAACTAATGAATTTAGATTGTCTTGTGGTTACTGCTTCTTTGCACGTTAAGTGTCAGAATCTCAGCAAATTCTTAATTGCACCCGACTGATGGTATTAGAAATACTGGATTCTTTAAAAAAATCTATCTTATGAATTTAAACGATATAAACGGTTTGTGCGTTCAGGGTGAGGAATTCTGATTTACCCCATTATATTGGGCTCTAGATCCCAGTATACACCCGATGTCGGTGTTCCGTTACAGGAATTCGAATTTAACTCTTTGGCACACGGTTAGCGCTGTCATTAAAAAGAAAATAAATCGAACTTGTGCCGTGATCGGTGTATGATATAGCGGACATTGATTTAATAAGATCGTAAGTTTTATTAAAGTTTATTATGGTTCCATTTGATCAGATTTGCGTCTAAACATTGACGTTTGGTTGCCGACTAAGGTTTGTAATGGTTTCTTATTCTCGCTCCTTTTTTGTTAGCCGCCCCTCGAAATATCAACTCTTTTATTTTAATTTTATCTACTTGGGTAAATCGGGTCACCTTATTGCTAAGTAACCACTAAGTGCAAGAAAATCGCACTGGCTTTTTACCCATAAAAGCAACCGAATTTCTTCGGATATTTTTTATTATAAGGTTTTTGGTTTAATGTAAGATTACAATAGCTAAAACAATTATCACACTGTAAATTATTTTTATAAAAAAAAAAAAAAGCTGCACATAATTTTATTATTGTCATATTGTGCTATCTGAGCTTTTAACCCACCAACGAACTTCGAGCAATCGCTGAACTTATATATTTGATGCGCTATCATTCGATGCCAGTGTTGGTATTTGATCGGAGCTACTAGTGTTAAATATAATTATTTTCAACTATAAAATACACATAGACCTGAAACGAATCTCTCATTTCAGTGCATTTTAGATTTTATAAATGTTATATCTTTTAAAATGTTTATTCCAAAGTATTTGGTCCATATTGAAAGTAAAAGCGACGCCATTGGGACGTGTTTATATATCTAATATATACCAGTAAGCATTCTTTTTGCTGCTGTAGAGTCTGATGTTTACTAAGAGAAGAAACAGATAAACATCTAATTTAAAAGACAATAATAAAAGCCTTGAGAGAAAAAAGATTTAATCTTAGTCTTTTTTTAAGTTTAATATTTTATTTTTTGTTATCCCCTTTTTAGATCCTCCAGTCCTATTTTCTTAGTTGATTTTATCACTCTTTTTAAGTTATCCCCTATGAAAAGTATTACACGTTTATTTCTTAAAAATCGGGGGGAAATAAAAAATAAACTTTAGTTTCTTTGCCTTTTGTTTCTTAAAGTTTTTTTAAAAGTTTTTATTTTATTTTAGTTTTTTTTATTATTATTCCGCTTTGTTTCTTAGTTTATTTAATGTTAGCGCCCCCCCCCCCAGATTCCTACATACTGTATTATTTTTCACTATCCAGATGTTATAAGTGCAAGGGTCTTTGCAGGGTGGGGGCAGAAGGAGGTGCAGCGTTTCTCATAAGTAACTTAATTAAAATTCTTGTGGTTCCAGCTTCAACCCATTCAATCACATGACAGAAAGCAGCAGACACCAGACGCTGGGCTGAATAACACCGAACGTGTAGAGGGTGTAGGACTGGATTTGAGGCTCTATTTATGTGATGCTTTTAGATGTTCTTGGGTGCATGGTGTGATCTTTTCCTTACAGGCAGGGTGCCACCTGCTAGCCCCTCCACAGCCCTGCACCAGGCAGGGGGACACAGCCTAATCAGTGTGTCTCCTAATTACAAAAGGGAGAAAACATAAGAAGGAAAATGTGGCTATGTTTTGGTTAATTCTTTTCCTGTTGTTTTAGATTTAGTTTAATAAACAGGCTTGGTAAATTGCTAATGGCAGATTAGATTTTAGGGTTGTATGGATTAATATTTTAACCTAATGTGCTTATTTTAACCAGGAAGAGGTGATCTAAAACCAACGAATCTAATTTCAGCTTGATGAAATATGTTATCTGTCTTGTAAAAATTGTGTTGAAATTATATGAAAAATCAAAAAATTATGATGATTACTTTAGTGAATATATTTTAATGCAATATCATTACTATATTCCAATCCAATATAAGAAAATTTATATAATTTCAGTGTTCCACATTGGATTTCTCATTCTAGGTTCTCCTTAATTTGTAGTACTAATATTCGTTTCGTTTATCACTACGATTTACTAAAATAAATTTGCTGAAACAAGCGATAAAACAGCACTACGACAATCGTAAAATACGGTGTCAATTTTTAACCATTTCAATGATGACTTGATGGATTTATGGTTAAAACAACCCCATATCATTAAGTTATTACGTTATTACCTGTTAGTAACACAATAATTTTAATTTAACTTCAACATGATAATATTTTAATGAATTATCTTCGAATTTATTCTAAAGTATGCAGATTTTCGCATGTAAATGTCTATCAACCTGTAATATTTTCGTTTTTAAAACAGATCCACATTTTGTTAATTTATGCATTACGAAATGGAACAGTAGTCAAATGAATTAGAATAAATTGTAACAGAATGTGCTATCATCAAATTAAAATGGTTACAAAAAACCGTGATCACAGATAATTTGAGATACAATGTGCAATAATTGCTGTTATTACATACCATGCGCCTGGTTAAGATCAAACTGTAGATCTTATATAAATAATGTAGCTTGTGATCTGTGATCTGACTGCAGGGGTGGAAAAAAATAAAATAATTAGGTCATAAGAGAAAAAATGTAAATATAAAATATCCTAAAATAATAATGATAAAAACTAGTTTTCTTTCTTTTTGCTAATTTGCATCTTGAAGGACAGTAGTGGCTACAGGGCTGTTCCATGCCTGTTTTATTATTATTATTATCATTTTTGTTGCTCAAATAATGATAATAATTATATTTTTGCTAGAACAAAAAAGCAACACCAGTATCCAATCTGTATCTACATAGAGAATAAAATACCGAGCTGGGAACTCCAGGCAATTACCCTCTAATTACCCTCTAATGTCCATGACTACTACACTGAGGCAATTGGCTATTACCCTTATCTCTCAGGTTACAGAACAAGTGCTATATTTACCTGTCCAGAGCAATTGCATTAGCTAAGGGGAGGGTGGATATGGGTCTAATAACCCTTTATAATCCTTTATGTAAATTTTAAATGCTTAAATAAACATCAATATACCCTTTTTATACCAACAAAACCGTCTGTGACTCTGAAAGTGTTAATGTTGATACAGATATTTTTGTTATTCACACAATGACGATGACACTAACAACAACAACATAAACTATTATTATTGTTAATTATTGTTATTAATTATTATTATTACCCACATCACAGTAGCCCACTCTACATTGATTATAAAACTGTGATCAAACATTGGTTATGAGACTATTATTATTACTATCAATATATATATATATATATATATATATCTATATATATATATAGATATATATATATATATATATATTACATACTGATGATAATCCAAAATTGTGACCAATCCCTGTTGTTGTTGTGTGAATGCACACTTTAATTGGATGTGTATAATGCCATATAGGTAATAGAGTTACTATTTAATACTCTATAACTTTATAAAAGCAATAAGAAATGGATACATTTGTCTTTGGTTCCTAAACATGAAAGTGAAACTAACAAAGAGGTCTGGAAAAGTTTACCTAATTCGATGTTGTAGCCAGAAGTCAGACAAACAGTGGCATCCAAAGTGTTATTTCCCCCAAATCCAGCCTGTCACTGCCCATACACTAAATACAACTTCGCATCGCTCTGTATCGATAAAAACATGCAATAGATCCTTAATAAAACAGAACATAAGAAAACTATTTAACTCCCCCTTTGTGGTCTTATTGTTAAGTTGCTGATTCTTGTTAACTGACACAGGCAGCCTGCGGGCCAGGAGAAGGGAGAGCACTTTAGGACAGGGAATTGACCACACAATGCTGGCCCTGCCACAGACTGCCTCTGGTTTCAGCTTCCATAACTCTAGAATGACTACACAAAGAAAAAGCACACGCATTGGGCAGCTTTCTTTAATGAATTCATTTTTTCCAAAAGTACCAATGATTCCCCTTAAAGCAATTTTTCAAATATCAGCATGTTTACTAAGCAGTGTCCTCCTAAGGTGCAATCCTGTGTGAGATTCTTCTGGGCAACTTCAACGCCCATCACTCTTAATACCAGGAATAAAGCAAATTAGGTAAAGGGGTATCAGCCTATGAAAGGGCTATTAGGCCATCCCATGCCCATGACTAAATAATGTTAATCCTTTTGATAATTCAAACGACCTGGTTTATTTATTCTCTCTTGTGTCTATCTATCTATCTATCTATCTATCTATCTATCTATCTATCTATCTATCTATCTATCTATCTATCTATCTATCTATATATACATATATATATAGATCGTATATACCGTATTTAAGAAACCCTGTAATTGGCAATATAATTAGTACAGGGATGTGTTTATTTTGTTATTTGTTATTTTGTTATAATTTGTAAAACGATTCAGTTGTAAATTTTATGAACCATTAAACTTTTTTTTTAAATGAAGCGTTTAATATTAAGGTAATGGGAAATAAAACATTACATTGAATTGCAAACCTCCCTGGTCACTGCAGACGAGTCACTTATTGCCAGACAGAAATTCTGAGCAGAGGGAAGAGCAAATAAATGATAATTTATGGTTATATTTCCGATTTCATTTTCTCAAATAACTGACTTTATCTGGAAAATGTGGAGATTTTGTAATAAGTGTAAAGAGTGGCTGGAATGTGATTAGTGATCAGTCTGAGGGTTAAATGCATCACCAATAAAAAAACCTGCATTGAAGGGAATATTGTGCTGAATGCTCTGTGAAAATCGCTATTAATCTGGCAAAAACCAGAGATTCCCATTCAGGGGTATCTTGCAGTTCACCATCTTGGGTGGGTTGAACCTGATATATATATATCTTGAGCCCACATCTCACACAGATTTTATCATCTGCTTCCTAAAGTCCCTTATATAATTAATAAAACACTCACAATAACAGTAACAATCAGAAAGTAGAGAGCACATGAGTATTAAAATTCTAGTTAAAACTGGGGTGCAAAATAAATGTAGTTTTTGGTAAAAGTGAACTTTTCTACTATATGTTATACATGTTATTTCCAGGAATACAAAAAAATAAAATGTGTTATAGGCAAATACTTTAATGTTTGGACTCAAGACTTTGAGGGGTATGAAAACATTCTAAACTCCACAATCATTTTGTGTGTTTTATTTTTCTATTACATTTATTGCACAGTTAAAACAAGCTCCACTTTTGTAGTATTTCCAGTGTATTTGGGAATTATTGAGCTTACTATATAATCAGAAATTTCTGTTCCACTTTATTAAAACATTATTTCATTGATCACAGAGCCCCTTTTATTTGTATTATTATATCTATTATTATTATTATGAATATTATTTATTTTTATACAGTGCCTTCAAATACTACCGCACTACACAAAAGGTAGACAGCGCATAACAACTAGTATATAACATAACAAGAAGAAATAGAGAAACAAAAGGTGAGGAGGGCCCTGCTCAGATGAGTTCTTTTAACTGAAGCATTTGATTATAAAAGTGCTGAATAGA
Organism: Spea bombifrons; assembly: GCF_027358695.1. Taxonomy (NCBI): domain Eukaryota; kingdom Metazoa; phylum Chordata; class Amphibia; order Anura; family Pelobatidae; genus Spea; species Spea bombifrons. Next base: position 21,220,193 of record NC_071089.1, on the reverse strand, counting down.
GTTGCTGATGTGCTCATCATGATGATAAATAAAAGGTACTAAAATCATTCTTGTAAACACAGAAACTTAGAATCTGATGCTAGATATGCCATTTGGCTCATTTTGCCTACCCAATTTTCATGATGCAAAGACATGATAATCAGCCCTTGGTCTTGTCTTAGATTCAGGATAGCTTTATGCCTATCTCATACAGGTTTTAATCCCCTCACTGTATTAGTCTCTACCACGTGTGATGGGAGGCTGTTCCATTTATGTACCACCCTCTCCTTAAAGAAAAACTTTAACACCTGAGCCTCAGACCCTCTAGTTTTAGATTATGATCTCTTGTTCTAACATTTTTCCTTCTTTGAAACAAACTTCCCTCTTGTACTTTATCATATGTAAATGTGTATGATATGGAAAGTATATATTCAGTTATGAATGTATTGAATACATTGAATTAAATTTACATAAAGGTGTATACTTCAATATGAACAATAAAAAATCCTGCTAAATAATCTAAACCGCTGATCCTCCAGTTTTAGTTAATCATAAAAGAAGCTTTTAAAACTACAGTAATCCAGCTCCATGCCATACCATATCTATTATTTTTATTATCATTATTATATATATATATATATATATATATATATATATATATATATATATATATAAAGTCCAAAAATAATTACCGGCACTCCAGGGACTTTGCAAATGACCACACAAACAACTTCGGTTTTTAAGTCAACGTTTCAGTCTTGTTTATTACAGACTTTCATCAGGTATATATATATATGAACAAGCATGTCGTTTTAGAAGCTTCTCCATGGTTAGGGTGTGGATGGACCATAATTCATGTAATTTATGGTAGCAGCGGAATAATATTAAGGCCCCCAGGTGAAGCCTAGCTGGCCAGGAGTTCCACATGAATGAATGCAATCAGCTGCAGTTGGATTTAGTAGGATGGTTTTGAAGGTGTAGTATGCCTTTAGACATCTGCAGGAGTTTATGGCATAGTATATATACTTTCAGTCCTGGGTAGGATTCTAACGAAAACCTTTAGGCTTTATGATACCAGGTTTATATCTTAACTCAATGCAGGAGGAGTGCTGGTAGATTATGCTCAGCTGTACTCTGAGAGAAAGACTTAGTGACATGGCTGAAGCCATTCCGTGTGTTTTGATTTGCAGTTCCAAATATAGCCACTAGGGGGTCTGGAGAAAACATTTGCACGATGAGGGGATCCTTGGATCACTATTCATTTTTTTATACTTTTATTAAATATGTTTTGGATAGGTCAGGATAGTGCACATGGAGTGCATTGTCTACAAAATATAAAGGTAGGAAGTGTTTTAAGCCTTCCTTGCCTATATACTACCGTAAAACCTCACAAATGATACATACATGTGCAGTCTAATTTTAGTACCCCTAAAGAGGAGGTGTGTTATACACAAGTACAAAATAACATAACTTTTACATGCTTTTTAAACTACTTATTACAGAAATCACAGCCATTATATAGAGTAACATTTTTATTTGCATTGGCTTTATAGTATCCAAATACATTATTTTCAAGTACTCATTTTAATGACAATACGAATACTTTATGTTAAAAGAGACTACACCAAACAGAATTTGGAACATATAAATATAGGCTTTAAAACAGTCGGGACAGTGGGAGTTTCTAAAAAAAAAAAAAAACAGTAGCTGTAAAGTATGGGTCACTAGGGAGCAGAATAATGAAAATGTCATATAATATAATTGACATGCAGCATATGAGTGTGATGCATCATTGATGTGCATCATTAAGGGTTAATGCTCTAAAAGACTGTCTGGTAAGCACAGGCAAGTCAGGATCACCTCAAACTGATTTACAGTAGCTGGAGTTGAAGAAGATCACTGCATTTCTATCTTTCCTAGATAGACATTCATGGTTTCTCCTCTGCATCCAGAACTTGTTATGCTTTGGTCATTACAGGGGAATATAAATCCACAATAAAACTGTCATTGCAGCCAAATGTAGGAATTTGAGCGGGTTCATGCACATCTGCTGCCTTGAGCCCATGTACATTTTGTCTTGAGTTGAGTGTTCATGGAATTATTGGTAGGTCCTGGGGTCTCCAGGTAAAACTTGGAAAACATCAGGTGCTATGAACCTCCTTCATCTCCTTGACTATTGTAGGTAGTAACCTATGGAAGGTGGAATTAAAGTGAAGAGAAGCCTTAACAACACCCTGTCCAGAAGCATCAGGTGGCAATAATATTATTCTTTGATTAACACTGTTGTGGTTATATGGTAGATGTTAGGTAGATGTATTTACATGAGTTAGCTATGGAGGCAATCCATTGAATCCCCATAGTGCCTGGTAGGTCTGTTTTCATACAAGTCTTTACACATATGAGTTTAGTTTCTTCATTTGACTCACCTCTTAGCACATAACTATATCTCCCTTTGAAGTCGTACTTATTTAACTGTGCTGGAAACAAACTGGAAAGTTGTGTAAACTGAAATGAAATATGGTGGGGAAGGCTGGATTCTAATGATCACTTTGTGAAAAATCATCTAGATCATAAAAAGAACAAGGAATATAATTTGGCATCTCATGGTTGAGCAACTCTGATACAAACATTGCAGGCCCTTAGCAAAGATACATGACAGTTTTCCTGTTCTTGTTGCTTCTAACACTCAATTACTTACAATTAAATGAGGTAATTAAAAAGGGTAATTACATTTTAAAAAAAAAATCCCAATTAAAAGTAAAAATATGCATTTGTTCGAACTTCACACATACACAACATTTTTTTTGCATCAATGACTATTTGCTTTCCTGTGGGGTTTGGGGATGCAGAAGTCATTTTGGAATCTGTTTGAGAACTGCGACATGAAGCCTACAGAGCCTCTTTTCTCAGTTCCTGTTGGGTAAGTTGACTAGAAGATGACTGTAGACTTCAGTGGAGCTGAAAAAGATCTGGTGTTGCCGTGGGAGATGGAACATCGCCTGACTCATCTGTTCTTTGATCATGGAACAATCTCCTAGGCACGGTGCACTCTTGGCAGAAGATACAGCACTTCTGGCTGTGCAGTGTTGTTCTACCATAAAGTGAGGCTGTTGGTGATGTACGGCATGTAGAGAAGTATAATTAACTGAGCAGTTTTAATGTTTTATTTTACTGAACAATATTACTGAAACAGAAAAGGTGAGCCTTAGGTTCAGCCCCACTAACAAAGAACGTATACTGAAGTATCTTGTAATTGCCGGAAAAAATGGTGAAGGAGAGCAAATGTACATATACATACACACACACAGGTGACACCGCAATCATATGCATTATAGTGCATATGATGACTGGAGTGTCTCTTTAATAATGTATAAGCCATCCCTGTGAAATTCACAGCTAGTGACCACTCAGCAACATATAAAAAGGGCATATGTATATAAAGGAAAGATTATTCATTAGCATTCAACCCTAGACAACCCCATGCAGAAAGGGGCATTCGAAAACCCCTAGGAGTGTCCCTGCAGGGCCTTTAAAGTGGACTTTGTTGAGCTATTGAGAACTCATAAACGATCCTCATCAGAGTCACCTGAAATCAAGAAATAGTTCCACCTATGGCATACTTGTAAGAAACAAATCACTATATAGTGACCAAACTACCATGAAATCAATTTGGCATTTTTGTGCCCATAAAAAACATGACAGCCCACCTGTGACTGTACAGCTACCCAAAGTCACAGAGTATCTGTCCATTTACCCTAAAATCCTTAAATCTGTGTAAAATAATTCTGGAACTGTGGGTTGGTTCCAAAGTGTTTCCTGGTAAGGATATTCTCCTCATATTAATTCATAGGGCCTTATTCACTAAACAGGGTGTTTGCTGGGGTTGAAATGCTGACTCTTACTTATAACGCAAGAAGGGGTTGACTGGCTCTGCCTTATTAATAGTTAAATCTGTGAGTTGGCTCAAGATGATGTGTTTAGTCAAGGGTGATTCCTTGTATTGGGCCAGCACATAAAAAGATGTTGAGTCGCATATACTTTCAGGAATCTTATAGGTCTCTTCTTCATATGGCTATATCCATTTTCCCTAGTGAGACAGTGTAGGACATTTCAATAAGTTAATTATGGATTATGTAGGACCAACAAAACCATTCTCATAGAACCATTCATCTTTCATAGTGTGGTTGAAACTGCAAATTATTATTATAATTATTATTTATTTATATAGCGCCAACAGTTTACGCAGCACTTAATACAATACATTTATTCAAGGGGTGGAGAGGCCCTGCTCGCACGCTTACAATCTTGAGGGTTCCCTTATTTGTGAATAAATCACACAGAAACAGGTTAGTTATTGAAAGTACCAGATATGAATCTCTGATGAGTGCAATGACATTGCAAGCAAATCCAAAAAAAACAAAAAGTGAAACTGGATTTAAAATATTCAACCAATCATTTAACTTTTCTATGCATAGAAAGTATCGTAGAAGTTTCATTAAAATACACCATGACATATCCTTTGTTTTTGTAAACCCAAAGCCTCTTGACATGCAGGCTAAATAGATTATAATGTAATAGTACAGGATTAGAGATCCCAGCCTGGTGTCATCCTAATCCTTTACATAGACTGTGACTTGTTACTGACATGGCTGCAATTCAGAACAGTTCTGCCTATCTGACACATGGCAGCAGTTTAGAGAACTCGCAAACCTTTTTGATAGGTCGACAAATCAATGAAAATAAACAAGAATTATTGTATTATATATTTTGAATTAGCATTAAAATGTGACTAAGTGCATATAGTCTCTCTGTGCTTGATTTGTACGCTTGTATGACCTTTTAGCAATAAATATGCTCACTGTTTATGTATAAAGTAGGGCAAATAGGATGGGTGAGATAACATATTGCTTAAAAAATGTCTGTTCTATTTCTGGTTTAACTTACAAAAATATCTAAACATGAAAAATATCTGCTTGGTGTTCTATTACTTTATTGAGTCTTTATAAAAGCTGCTAATGTAGTAAAAGTTGTTCAAAAACATTAAATGTTCACATAAATTACAAAACAGCATAAAAAAGTTGGGACCAAAACTGGTCCTGATCATCCTTTTTTCCCACATATAACAGTGTGTTTTTTGGCAAATCAGTGTAAAACATAAAAACTCCAGTACCTTGCTTTGCGCATGTATGCAATTCACAACAATATAATCTCGTTTTGGGGATGCTGGGGGCAGGATTATATTTGGTAATTGAATATCACCTTTGTTCATAGATTGCAACATAAAACTAACTCTTGAGATAGAAACCGTGATATATCTTTATCTTGAGTAACGGTGCTTTCCTCTTGTAAGCATGATGTCTATAAACCTGGTCGTATTGCTGTGTAGAATGATTATCCTGCGCATATTTAACTCTTTGAGTGCCAGTACGGTGTGAATGACTGGGGACCTCTCTGGTCTTCACAGGGTTAATAAAATAGCATATCTGCACATAACTGAGAAAAAAAAAACATTTTTAAATGGTTGCCCATTAAGGCTTATAGAAGATGAACAGACTGATAGACTATACCTCCCTTTATTCTGTTGCTGGACAACTTATTGTTGGGGTTATGAATAATTAAACCAATTCATGAAAGATAGAATCAGTCTATAATTACACTCAGACAATAAAGTGCATTATTTCCCGAGCAGGGGGAGCCACACGTCATGACAAAATAGTCTGATTCTTTCATTTTTAAGTGACCAAAAAATAATTTCTGGAAATGCATATTATGTTCACCGATGATTATACGGATTTTCCCATAAAAAGATGCCATTCTTTTACCTGAGTGTAAATGAAATATATAATAAAAAGTACAGTTATTTTTCACTTTTGAATTCTTCATGGACTATTATAACGGTGAAAATAGGTTAACGCTAATTTATGACTTCCATTCAGTCCTAATAATAAGATGACATTGGAATGGTCTGTAAGAGGACTTTATATTTTTTGTATAGGAAAAATAATGGTAATTTTTAGCAAGATTGTAGTTTAAGATTATGAAAAATGAGAGCTTTCTTGGAAAAATGCTTTTGCGTCTGAAAGCAGGTTCTTTCATGGAGGTAATGTAAGGGAAGATTCTATCTCCTACCATCTCAATAGAATGCGTTTCACCCACTTGAGTGGAAGTCACGTCTGCATTACAAGCGCGGACTGCTAGAACAGAGATATTACCTGCAGGAAATGCTAAATATCTTATCGCTGTATTAGGATCTCTTTAAAAGAGATACATATTAATAGAATCAATATTTCCACTTCATAACAACACAAAATGCTGAGAGCCGAGGTTACCAGAGTAAAAAAGGACATTTATGCTAATATATCGCATTAAATGGGAGCAAGTACATCAAAATGCAGCCTCAGCAGTATCTATTAGCATTACCCGTGAATGGGAGCCGTCTCCAAACATTAGCTGGCATGCTTTGAACATCACAAAATAATAACACTACACTGGTGAGAAAAAATTGAATTTCGGGTAAATATAAATATAGCGCCTGCAAAAGAACTTCTATTATTTGCGACCATTCAATAAGATCGCTCTTCTGTGGGCTACATGGCCAGACGGATGATGTTTTTTTTCCAACGGGTACATATAAGATGTGCAGTTCTGTTGGCTGGATTTGTGTAAAGGAAAGAAAAGAAGCTTCAGGCTCTTTGTTACAAACCAATGTAGACTTTTATATCTCCAGCATTGGTTCTCAAACCATTTCTTAGGAATCGCGACAAGTTCACGGTTTAGGGCCAACCTAATTATACACCATTAGGGATCCCCGTAAAAATTCTTGTATCGTAATAGTCAACCGGATTGAGAACGCTGGATATTCCCTGCATATAGCCAGTAGGTATAAAATGCAGCAGCTTTACAATGAAACCGTAAAATTTATACAGCATTATGTTGCCAAGTTCATCCTGCTTTACATGATCAAGTTCCATGAAGTTACATAAAATAGGGCACTTTTATAATACTGAAGCCGCCAGACATGCCGGAACTTCCACTTTAAACCATATCGACTGGTGATTTATGTTTCTATTTATAACTAGCCTTACTGGTCTCTTGGCATGGCAGGCAAAACTAACAGTCTACTCTTGAATGTGGTCAGAAAAAGTCAATATAAAGGAAAAAAGAAAAAAGTATAAGCTATTTGGCCCCCAAAACGGCGGACGTTTTTAAACTGTTCTTTACGTTATCTGCTATCTGCTATTAAGTCGGTGATCGTTAAGGCTGTAGTCTGCGGATGACGGGTTATTCACACTAAGCCGAAGTGCACCACTTTCAAGGAACCGCTTCCTCCCGTGTCCTGAAAATTAGATTAATACAAGTGCATGTGAAACATCAGCACCCAAATTACTAAGTAAAAAGAAGCAATACTTAACGATGCAACGGATTCGACACAAGGCAGCGCTACAAACATTTACGTATTTGTATTTTTTGGAATATGTAACTCAATATTTAAGGGGAAAAACTTCCAGCACATTTCTGAGTGATTATGTTTTTCCCGTTACCTGTACGGTACCAGAGTATTGTAACAGTCTGTATGCTACTGCTTTCCCCAACGGAATTGTGTAATTACACATCTTTACACACACACACGTGCTTCTTATCTCACCACCCATGAGACTGAATGACTTTTCCAGGGTCTGATTTTACACGTTCTATATATATGGGCAGAAAGTTTTTTAATCTATTTTCAAATTCTATTTTTCGCTCTGTTATCTGTGCTGACTTTTACATTTGTCTCTGCCTGCCCTGACCATTGCCGGATTCTGCCCGCTCTGATCTTTTGCCTATAATTCTGTACTTCTTGTCTCCACTGTTGGCTATATGTGACCATTCTCCTGGATCATCCTAGGGACTGTCATGGATGCACAGTTAAGATCTCCCCCTTCATACCGTCTCCATTCTACACAACAAACTCACACGTGTGCTTTAAAATCTGACTGGACTGCACACATCCCAATAATCCGTCTTAGTACATCAGTATTTTGTATTGTATTAGTGTGTGTTATTAGCAGGACCATGTAATAATGAGTTCCGGTTGTGATAAAAGGTATTACAAACAAATAAAGATGATAAAATGGTTTATAAGGTTGGAAATATGTTTGTTGCAAATGGGCTGGATATGATGAGATATATTGGATTGATGATAATTACCTCTCTATCAAAATCTTCTTTGGAGCGCCCTGTAAACAGAACAAGAGCACAAACATATAAATCTGTTCAGAGATACATTTTGACAACATTTAGGACATTTGGAAATCTCTAATGATGCTAATATCATTTTATAATATAAAAGTCTTAGCTTCAAGAAGTTCTTAAAAATAAAATGAAGCATTACTGTAGAAAGTTTTACTTTACGGAGAGGGTGGTAGATAAATGGAACAGCCTCTCATCAGAAGTGGTAGACAGTAATACAGTGAGATTTAGACACACATGGGATAGGCATAAAGCTATCTTGAGTCTAAGACAATGCCAAAGATCAATGGGCAGACTAGATGGGCTGAAAAAAGTAAAACAAGATGGGAGATAAAAGAAAAGCGTCACCAACTGCAGGGACTGTATACACGACCCAGCGCCTTTCTAACTATAATGCTGCTTTTGGTTAGACAAGAAAATAAATAGATAATAATAATTATAAAAAATGAAAAAGAAATATCACTCCCCAGCTGTTATAATACAGAGGCAGGCATGGGGTGAGTGACATTACGGCGAGGCAGAAGCCTTTTATGAGGTATTGGGGCAGGTCTCCTTTCAGGTAAATGCATACAATACAAATAAGAGCACCTGTATGTCTGATCACGCTAATTCCTCACAGAAAAATGTCAGCTGATGGTTTTAACTTTGTCATCGCCTCCCTGACACATAAAGGGCAGCTAGAATGTGGCTCGTCCTGACCAGACAGCTGTTTCAGCCACCCTTTTAGTGTATTCAGTGTTTGGATCCAATGCTTCTTGCTTTTTCCCTAAACCAAACCTTGTGCTCAATGCTCCCGATAGGTAGGGAGAAGTCCTGCTGAAGGAGAACCTTGCCTTGTCAGGTCACAATGTGAGATATATGATAATAGCGCTGGGTCCTGTGTCACTACTGATTATGATCTGAGCTCTTGCATCACTCTCTGTATGTCCATAGCAGGCTTGCCTTTATTCTGTGGGATCTCCGTTCTAGTTCATCCCAAAGTTGTTTTATGGGGTTGAAGTCAGGACTCTGTGCGGCCAAGTTCTTCCACACCAAACTCACCCAGCCATGTCTTTATGGAGTTTGCTTTGTGCTGGAATTGAAAAGGGACTTCCCCAAACTAGGGCTAGGCCTTCTCGTCCAACATCAGTGACTTCACAAACACTTTACTGGATGAATGGGCAAAAATCCCACAGAAACCCCCCAAAATCTTGTGGAAAGCCTTCTCAGAAGAGTGGAAACTGTTATAGCTGCGTAGAGGGGGGGACCGTCTACATAAAAGACCCTGTTGGTGTAATGGTCAGGTGTCCAAATACTTTTGTCCATATAGTGTCCCTTGCTCCCTTCTCTTTAATATTTCCCTTTTTAACACTTGATAGATATAGATATATATATATATATATATATATATATATATACACATTTCCAGATTACATTAAATTATACATTTCTAAAAATGTGCATTTTCAAAATCTTAAAAAAAACCAAAAAAAAACAGAGTGAAAAGCACTATACCATATTGAGATCAAAATGAGAAATCCATAGTGCTTTCTACTGGCAGGGTATGCAATCAAATATTATTGTAGAGATCTCATGCACAAATGACAGGAAGTTTAATTTATACACACTGTGATGTGCGGCCAGTTAAAAACGCACCTCTGTCATACAGAGATATCTCTTTTTTTCCCAAACATGGTTCCTGACAGATAAAGCTCACATTGTGTGTTGGTTACATAAGATACATTGAACACATTCATTGCTCTCTGCGTGTCTCCCTAGCTCCCTCTGGTAATAAATTGCATCACTCAAAGCATTTAACAGCCACTTTTCTATTCCATACCCCGATTCCAAGGTAGTGCTTTATCCAGCGATTCAGCATAGACTTCTATTCCAATCTCATTCTCTATGTGAACTAATTGTCTGTGGAAAGAAAGAAAAAAAATGGTAGATGCAATCACTGGAAAGAAGTAATTTTATTTGTTTACAGCATCAAGTGATGTACTCGCTGGAGTCATTCAGGTTTCACAAACTGCTCTTTGGCTGACAATATTCTATTTGTTGAGTCAACTGTGGCCATCATGGCACCAAGGAAACTCAACGTCTGCTTCCGTCAGACAGAAGGATTTTGCACTGGTCATTTCTACCTTTGTGTCAGACCATGGGGTAGCACAATCTCATGATCGGTCAGTGCCTCTGTACAAAGTAACTACTACTCCACAAAAGTCATGTATTTTTTAGAAGCAGACATCGCAGAGCCCCAAGCAAACTTAAAATGTCTCAATTCTGAAAAGCTCCAATTAGAAATATCTGTGTTTTTATGCATAGGGGTGAGAACGAAACAGTGAAATCCAATTTATAACTCATAATCATCTATAAAACATGGTATATGTTCTCTGATATACCCTGCCATGCCCTGCCTGTGCCTCAATAGCCATTAAAAGTTGAGTAGTGGCTGTAAGAGGAAGTTTAAGAGATGTTCATAAATCCCATTGCTTTATTTCAGGGTTAGTATGATAATCATTCTAATAATCTAAATAAGATCAAGCTTAAATGTACAAAAACAAATCCCAACATGCAAAGGATCAGTGCTTGGTGTTTGTATACTTCCAATATCACATAACAGAGGTAAAGCTTTGTATAAATGCCTTCATGTTGATACAGTTAATATCATGTCTTCCAAGCCAGGAGTATGAATTACATCATTGTGCAAAAAGGACAATTAATCGTTCATCTCTCCTATGTAATTTCAATTAAGGACAAAAAGTAGGGTACAGCATTTGAACAGAAGGGGTTCTAGAGCATACAGCTGCAATGGTTAACTTAAGGTTCTAAATGGGATGGGAGTGAGCTGTGAGAATAGTTGGAGAATGAGTTCAGAAGGGAATGCCCTGTTTCCTTGGCCTTCTTAACTAATAGAAATTATGCTGTGAATGAGAAAAGGAAATGAGACACTCCATACACACATAGTAAGATAGATCAGAAAGAAAAGAATCCAAGAGGAGAGACCATTCAGATGCCAATGGGGTGAGTAACATGATGTGAAACTCGCTGACAACAATAGGATTAATCAAGCATCTGTCTGATTATGAGTAAAAAATTAGTCATCTGTGATAAGTGGAGTAGATACGAGTGGTTTCATGTAAATATGGTACTGTAATGTGATCGAAAGGCACAATTTAGTAGTGGAAGGTTGTAAATAATTATACATTAGATATAAATATCCATAGATATAAATATGACATTAAAAAGTGATATATTCTGAAGATAAAGTGAGCCGCCCCCTGAGTGATTTATTTTGCCCATCCCTCGTTTTCAATTCCATGGCAAAGCTGAGCCAGCCTACAATACCATATCAGGTTCATCCCATTTGTGAACCATGTCAACAAATACAATACAATGAAGTATTTGAAATTCACACCCTCCAATAATTCATGTGTCCAGATTTGTGTTGAGGGAGGTGGGGCTGGCCTGGAAGTTGTTGTGGCCATCAGCCCAACTTACCTGAGGAGCCACATTGTGATGGTCTGCAGCTGAACATCACAAGGTGGCCACATAAGAGCAGCTCCCTGGGTTGGCCAGAGGATCTTCCCATCCGACTAATGATCCATACTGCCTTCAAAAGCGGGATGGTGGGGCAGCTACCCAGAACAGTACCCAATAATCAGGGCTGTTCTGTGAAAAATGTTGGAACTTATACTATTGACATCTTTTCGGGAAAAACAGCCACCCACCAGCATTTATCACCTTACATTTATAAGATGGAATCTAAATACAAGAAAACAATGACTGTGTCTTCTTTTGCATTGTAATAGCCAGTGAGTGAACCGGTCACACTTCATATTAGACTAATCTCCCACTATAACTTTAGTCTAATCTCTAGTATAATTTCAGACTAATCTTCTAGAATAATAGATTTTGTTCCATGGTGACTGGACAGGGAAGTCTAAAATCTTTTTGTTTTTTTTCTTCACAGAAAAAAACCCGCACATTAAATAAATACATACAATATATAGTATGAAAAGGTTTATTACCCTGTTCATTTTGTGTATTTAGTTGAATGAGTTCAAAATGCCCACCAGGGGATGCCCTAGCGGGGGGGGGGCGCAACACTGGTAAATTCCTGAGCTAAACCGTCTTTACAATGTACTGCTGAATAGGGAGTCCAAAGGAACTGCCGAAAAAAGATCAGATCTTTCCCATGTCTTTGTCTGTATTGTCCCCATACAGTCAGGGATAGGGATGCAGCTGTGAATCCATAAAGCAACCTACAGCAACTGTGTTCTTCATCAGCTTCCTGCGAGCCTCTGAACCCACAGTAACGCCACTACGCCTTCATCTTAAGCTTTATTGGTTCAGCAAAAGAAACTAATGAATTAAACTTCATTGGAGGTCAGATTAAGCTGGTAACAAAATGGAGAATATTACTTCTCAGACACCGTTCTTTCTTTCCACGGAGCATTGAGCTGCTTTTCATGTTGCTACTCACTGAGATGAAAACTCTAAACTGCTTTTTTGACTGCCACATAGAGCCAGATTAGGTTTATGGTAAAAAAATTAAATAACTAGGAGCGTTCTTATTTGTATATCAACAATAAAGAAGCCAGAATAGACTAACTTGACAAACCTATTGGCATGGTAAGATGATCGAAACCATAAATATATGGCCACCTAGTAATTATCTGCTGGTTGGCCAGAAGAAATGAGTCGTAACACCGAGTACCGGCGCGGGTGTGAACAATCTCTCGTTCTCGAAGAAGCAGGCACAACACAGAAGTCCAATGAAAAGACACATTTTTATCATGGGTAATGAAGGAAATTTGCATAAACTATGAATAAATCTCAACACATTTCATACTTACGATTATAAACACAACTGATCTTTTTCACTGGGGGATTCTATTATAGGTTTATCTTAAACTTGACAATTCCCCTTTAAACACTTGCGCACTGATGCCACGTGTTGTGAATGCCGAGTTAATATACACTAAAAGACATTGAGATGTGTAAACAAGGCCAGTCTGGGTTGGGCCACGCTAGATTAATGTAAAATAATTGTGAATCTTCCCTGTCAGCAGAGACAGTTTGTTTTGGCTCAGCGAGCCCTAAACTACACATCAGACGCTTGATGCGGACTGCGTGCCAGACACCTTGTTTGTCCTCTGCATTTCAAATAAAGCAATATTAATACATAGAAAAACAATAACACAAAAGATATAACTATTTGTCCCGTAAATCATGCCCAGATTTGTAAAATCACAAAATAAAGGCAGGTACCCTGAGAACAGAGAATGTTCCAAATTTTCTGCACAGTCTTAATCTGTCACGGATCTAGACACCGAGTACTTCACATGATCCTGAAACATTATTCGCTATCAATAAAACTTTACATAGAAACCCATGCGCGGGCTTAAAGGTGCTGTTCTACTTACTCTTTATACTCGGATAACTAAATGTAGCTTTAGAAACACCATTCCTAGTGCCCCACAATGACAAAAACACATTCTTTAATTGTATAAAATTGTACCTCGTTTATATTTTTTGATGGGAACATTTAAGTGTCATGTGACACAAAGATGGGCAATTTTATTTTGCCCCCACAGAAAATGAAAAACAAAAGCTTCCGAATTGTTTTTACGTGACTGTACCTTCAAAGGGAAAATACATTTACAAATGAGATCTGCTAAGGTTTATTCTTTTCACCATACAGTACTAGAGAGTAGACTTGTGAAAAGTGACCAAAAACAAAACAAACCGTTTACATAGTTTTTGATCACTTTTCACAAGTCTACTCTCTACTCTCATGCGTTTTTGGACAACAAATTCAATTTTCCCAAAGTCCGCTGCTCCTAAAAGTCTTAGTTCTTCCTCCGCTTCTCCATGGTCAACGAGACATGACCTCCGGAGCTTATGGCGGAGCTTATGGGAAAGTCCTCTCTCCCAATTGGAGGAACAGGGAGAGGGTGTGCCCAGAAGCTCTGCCCTTTTGCAGAAGTAACCTCACGATGAACTCCATCCCCGATTGGAGGAACGGGCAGAGGGTGTCCCCGGAGGCTCAATACTCTTGGCAAATTGTTAAACTTGAGATAAAATTGCAATTTGTACGAATCTGAGTGCAAAAGTCTACTAGGGAGTACAATTTATGTCTTGTGAGATCGCACTTTGAAAGTAGAAAACTGTGTTCCATAATATATATATTTTTTTATCAGATTATTTGTATTGTTTATGTTGAATTATACACCTTTATGTAAATAAAGTTCAATTCCAAAAATGTAATTTCATTTGTATCTGAACATATACTTCCCATATCACATACATTTACATATGATAACATTTATTTCAAAGAAGGAAAAATGTTAGAACAAACGGTCATAATCTAACAACAGAGGGTCAGAGGCTTAGATGTAATGGAAGGAAGTTTTACTTTACTGGTGTTGGTAGGTAACGGGAACAGCCTGCCAGCAGAAGTAGGAAAGGCTAATGCAGTAAGGGCATTGAAACATGCATGGGGTGAGCATGTGGCTATTCTGAATGGACAAGACCAAGGACTAAAAACTGTATGCACACAACACAATAAACTCATTGAGCTAGCAAAGCAAGTGTCTGCCTATAGCCCCGAAGCCCGACGTCCGTGTCCGTGCCTTTTAATTCCAAATATCGGGAGTTATTCAATTATCCCGCATACAGTAATATTTCACAATACAGTATGCTTGGTCATGGCAATCAGGTAGGAGCCAAGATACGGAGCTGTCATTACTATGTCATAGTTCTGCAGTTTAATGTTAGCTGCATTTTTAAACGTTACACCTCAGTCAACATCGACTCTTGTTAAAGATAATTGCACCATTCATTTAAAACAGGCAGCCATTATCTCTAGCGCAATTACAGAAAGCTATTCAGCAAAACACTGTTCCAATTCATAGAATTCACATTCACTTAGATTTGGTAAAGAGTTTTAAGCCTTTGCACCCCGTGCATTCTGACTTTACTCTGAATATAAGTCTAATACAGCTAGAATCATTCACCATTTCTTTGTTTTCTGTACATTTATAATAATTCTGTTTTTTCACCTTTAGTATAAGAGGAAACTAAGGCATAGTAGTCAGGGACAAAAGTCTCAGACAGAAGAAACTGGCATTTCCTGACCCATTTTTTATGTTGTAGGGTTAAAAAGGTAAAGTGGTAATGACATAATTTGTACCCTTATTTTAGCTGGGCCATTTAACTTGACCTTGTTTGCGGTTATACCCACCATGGAATTAGTCTGATGGTTTGGAGGGACCTGATATGATGTCACAGCTTAGAAGTGAGAAGTGAGATGAATGTCGAGTTTACACAGATCCACAAAATATACAATCAGACAAATGATCTGTGACTGTAAATATCTCAATGTAAATGTAAACGAAAATGTGTACAGTTTAAGGGATGCATAGTACTTTAATAGAACCAGTGCTGGGTTAATATACCGTGGTAAGCATACCTGGGAACTTCCTTGCGTAGGGTAACTTCTTGTAGGGGTGGGGCTAGATCCAGACAGCCCATTGTGGGAGTGAACTGGGGGGGGCGGGATAAAGTGGGTGGGGGAAGAGGCAGAAATCGGGCAGGATCAGGCACAGCCAAAACTGCCACTGCTGCCCGGAGAAAGAGGAAACTGACCTGGAGACCCAGGGAGCAAGACTAAGTACCGTATTTGCTCGATTATAAGACGAGGTTTTTTTCAGAGCAAATGCTCTGAAAAATACCCCTCGTCTTCTAATCGGGGTCGTCTTCTAATCAGACCTCAAATAGAGGTCTGATTAGGAGACTAAGATCCAGATCCCCCGCACCGCTGCAGGGGACCTGGATCCTCCTGTCTCACCCGACCCCCCCCCCATCATACACACACTTACCGGTGCTTCCTGCTGTGTTGCCGGGGCAGCGGGTTGACGTCTACGCGATCCGCGTAGACAACGTCCGCTGCAGCCGGAAGGAGGTGTGGCTAGCAGCGGGGGTTGTCTGCGTCCGTCGCATAGACCTTCCCCGACTGTCAGAGATCAGAGTTCTGAACTCTGACAGCCGGGGAAAGTATACGCGACGGACGCATACAAACCCCCGCTGCTAGCCACACCTCCTTCCGGCTGCAGCAGAAGGCGACGTCAACCCGCTGCCCCGGCTGGAAGCACCGGTAAGAGAGGGGGGAGAGCGGGGGAAGGGGGGTGAGAGAGGGGGAGAGAGAGAGAGAGAGTGTGTGTGTTAGTTAGTTAAATGTGGGTATAGGGTGGCATAGGGGGCATTTAATAGAGCACTCTGCCTCCTGAAATGCCTTATACCTCCCTATATGCCACTCTGCCCCATAATATGCCTTTTAACCCCCTAAATGGCAGAGTGGCATATAGGGGTATAAGGTATTTCTGGAGGCAGAGTGCTCTATACAATGCCTTTTAACTCCCTTAATGCCACTCTGCCTCCCGAAATGCCTTATACCTCCCTATATGCCACTCTGCCCCATAATATGCATTTTAACCCCCTAAATGCCAGAATCGGATATAGGGATATAAGGCATTTCTGGAGGCAGAGTGGCACATAGGGGGTCAAAAGGCATACCATGGGGCACAGTGGCATATAGAGGGTTAAAAGGCATATCATGGGCCACAGTGCCATATTGGAGTGGCAAGCCTGGGGGCAGATGTGCGTAACTGGGGGGCAGATGTGCGTAACTGGGGGGCAGGTTGGAAAATACAAGAAATAAAAACAAAAAAAATATTTTTCTCAATCATAGCTTTTATTAAAAAAATTAGTTTACATGAATTAACATTTACTGGTAAAACTTTTTTCCTTTGGGGTCGTCTTACATTCAGGCTTTTTCTTTTTTTCCTAAGTTAATATTCAGATTTTGGGGGGTCGTCTTATAATCAGGGTCGTGTTATAATCGAGCAAATACGGTAATTCCGTGCCACGTCTAGTGGGTATTTGAGGATGACACCCGTCTGTTACTGTTCCCAGAGCCCCCCCGCAGTAAAATAAACATTACTGAGAAAACATGCCAAACATAGAATATGTAAAAACAGAATTTTATGCAAGTTGTCTCAAACAAAAAACACACAGTCTGTGTTTGAACGTAAATATAATTATGATAAATCCTGATTACAGATTCCTTTTTTACGCTATACTAAGCATCCCTGATGCAGAAAGAGACGTCTACTCTATCAATTCCAGGTATGAAATATGACATATATTAAAAAATACATAATTACTTTTAATATCTTCTGTGATTAACTGATAACATGTAAGGAAATATAGAAGACATCCATTACATTACATTTATTTATATAGCGCCAGCAGATTCCATAGCGTGTGTTAAAAATCACACGCAATAACAAACTGGTACAAAAGGAGAGGAGGGCCCTGTTCTTGCGAGCTTCCAATCTAGTCGGTGGTGGAAGGGGAAGTGAAACCGTAGGAGAGGACTGCTTAGACTGCATCTAATATAGGCTGAGCTTGGCAGACAGCACGTTCAGTGAAGGCTGCCCTGCCTGGTCCAACACAGATTCACAGATTATCCCCCTGCCTTCCATGCAAAGTGAAAAAAAAAGTGTGCCCCCCCCACACTCATCACAGTGCTGAGTGCCCCAGCGGATCTATCAGCGGGTTCTCTGGTGCCATCCCCAGCCTTAAGGCCAGCGGACCAAGCTTTCCCTGTCTCACGGGTACTCACTTAGCCAAGAAACTGGACTATACCGAATAGTTTACATAATGGATATGAAGATAACACATAAAAGAATGATTCCCAGCTAAGAACTACCCTCTTATAACAAAATCTGCTTGCTTTTCATGATATAGCTATCATTTTTGTTCATTCTTTAAGATCCAAAATGGTAGCACACTGCACTGCTCATTCCTTTCATTCTTTAAGGGTTAAACAGACATAATATTTGTAAATGGTTCAGTATAATATTATCATCTCACCTGGTTCTTGAACGCTCTTCTTGTTCTTCTTGTGGGACCAACGAAAGATCAACAAAGGCTTCATTAATATCATCTGCGGCCACCGTGTCTGAAACAATTATAAGAATAAAATAGATTTTTTAAGTATTAATGAGCCTGAATTACTATAGACTTCTTATCTACAGACTTGTCATGTGCCACTGTCCTGTTTTAGGTGGATTTCCAGCCTTCTAAGTAACTCAACTAAAATCTGTTCTACTCCATGATCTTTGAACCAAACAATATAATGTAATGCTCTCACAACATCCGCAGACACATTTAAGAGCTTGGCCCTCAGCCAACTCTACATTTCATACTACAATTGGAAAAACACTTAAATTATGCGGTAATCAATCTTATACTACACATTCTATACATTTTGCATCCTTACTTCCATCAATACTCAAATTCAAGATGGAAAGTAAATATTAGAATCATATTTATTGTACTCATCACTATTTCAATCCTTTTCTGTTCTGCAGAAC
The DNA here is from genome assembly GCF_027358695.1 of Spea bombifrons. Lineage (NCBI taxonomy): Eukaryota > Metazoa > Chordata > Amphibia > Anura > Pelobatidae > Spea > Spea bombifrons. The sequence goes on along the minus strand of NC_071089.1, from coordinate 21,201,558 downwards.
AAACACTTGATGTTCACCTTGAGGTTTGAACCGGTTATAGAGAATTCAGTGTAAAGGTTTGTATCCCAACATGAAAGCTGTTATAAAAGTCCAGAAAAAAGGCAAGAATGGTACAGGCAACCTCATGAAACCCATTATTTATAATTTCCACAACAGTTGGACAGTTTTTACAATTGGCAGATTGCTCAGGTAAGCAGTCCAGCACTAAGAAGGGACTTGTTGAAAGGACAAAATCAGCGAAGAACAGATATCCAATGGGTTTTTGTTTTTTTAACTTTTTCGGAGATGAACTCACCCACCTGTGGCTCACAGTAACCTGCAGACAGAAAGTCTTCAATAAAGTATTTGCAACTTTTGGTTTAAGTAAATTGCAGATTACTGTTCCCTAAAATCATACCTTTCCATCCATTATCTCCAATCACCAGGGAGGGGCAGCCATTTATAGCTTTGAGGAGGTTTTAACAATTGAAAATATGTAGGATTCATTATACTTGTATTGTATTATGGAAGTCTTGGCTATCAATGGGATGTCAATGCAGAAGAAATGGAAATGGGTATAGTCTGGTCAGGGTTCTGAACAAACAAAGTGCCTTTGAAGTGACTCGGATTACATCTACCGGCAATTTCTAATGGTAAAGCATTCCCTATCATCAAAGTGATTCAACAGTAGTGACATGTTTAAGGCACTAAAGCTTGGTAATTGATGTCAATTAATTTGACATCTTTAAGCATTTCGAGTCATTGTTCCTTGCTAACATGTAAAATACTGTATGCCGTAATACTGTAAGAATGTAAAATCCCTTGAATATATATTTGGTATGAAGCTGCAATGGCGAAAAGGAACCATTCAAGTGTTCCATTTTTGATTGGCTTATGAAATATTCAAAAGCTAACAAACCTTACATCACTGGAGGTCAAGAAATGTGTTTCCAGTTGGACAGCCAAACACATAAACCAATTCTCCTGCACCCAGCTTTTGTTAACATAGCTGTAACAGCGTGGGGTTGACGATAATAGCAGGGGGCTTTAGCAGCATCATCCAGAGGCAGGGGATCAAGAGCGGCTGTTCGCCAATGTTCCATTGCTATAAGCAGGCGAGACCAAAACCCTGTACCCAACATGGCAGCACGTCCGACCGCAGGTGGTGCAAATAAGATTTCTAATTTGCCCTCAACTTATAAAAACCAGAGAATAGGCAGTTTTGTATTTCTTATATGGAAGACTAAAATAAATAAATAAGTATGGGCAACGGAAGTCCTCCAGGCTGATGTATTGGGATGAGTAGTGTAATAACAGAGGGAAGGCTGCAGTTAGTATAAGGAAATCCAAAGATGCTATAAGTTCTAAATATTCCAGGAACCATCTGAATGCAAAGATGTCTGCTGAATTAGGTAATTACAAGATGTCTGCACAAAAAAGTGCGTAATCAAAATGAAACAGGGACAGTAGAAGACAATTAAAAAATGGACCAAGTGAGCGGGTTCTGTGTTTTAAACAAAGGATGCAAATCTAACTCTAGCAGGCTATGAAATTAATCAATGCATCTCCAAATGTAATGATTTTGATAATTGCATAATGTAACACATGAACAAGCCTGAATGCATTTGGTAAAAAAGATAAAGAAATAATTATTACTGGGTCTACTGCCCATTTACATGATTTTAATCTTCTTAATTTATTTTTTTTTAAAAACAACAAAAAACTAGCAATTTGTGTTTTGCAAAGCGGTGAATCAAAGCGTATCACTCCTTTTCTTTGGTAAATCGGGATAAACTCTGAAGGCACAAGACATACAATTGCTTTTGCATATGTAAGGCGAGGAGGGGTAATCATGTAGCTTTAATTGAAAAATAACAAAAACAAAACCCTTTTTTTTTGTTTTCTTATTTTAGCGTATGAAGGCGTTGTTCGACTGTACATTGTATTTAACCCCTGACAACCAGGGTGAAAGCAAGCATTTTTTCATGAAGGTAAGATACAGGCTAGAAGGAAAAAGTTAAGCTAATGAATGCACTAATTTGGACTAAAACAAGTCACAAGACCTCTACTATCAGTAAATAGCTTTTGAAAATATTTCATATGTCTACTTTATTATTGAAACTAATATTTACAGTTTATATTTATTGATATATGTCGTTTATAAACTTTATAAAATTATATAAGCAAGTCAGGCCACCTCTGTCCTAAAGCAGAAAAGGCTCCATAGCACATAGACGATACATTCATTTCAAGGGATTCCTCCCATGTATTTGCAAGCGATCACTCAGCTATCGTATGCAATAAAGTGCATCAGACAGCTGGAGTGTCCCTTTACGCATTCCTGAGAAAATAAGGAGAAAGTCATTGACATTAGTAAAGTAATAAGTACTGGGAATGCTTTGTGCTTTTTAACAGCACCATGAATTGTCTGTTTGCGTTAGTACTTCATCTACGCACTTTAACATTGCACCATTTTGTACTTGATCACTTCGAATGTGTTTAAGGCAAACAGCGCGTGTCGCGCCACTCCAAACGCCCTTTGCATAGGCATATTTCATCATTAAAATAAACCGTTTTTATGAAGTTTAGCAGAATTTGGCTCCTTCTCTGTACTCAAGCACAATTCTGCTTATATTCTCCGTGATGTTACACCCATAAAATGCTATGCAACAGCAAATCGTTCCTGACCAGCCATCTGTAGGTGAAATTTATTTCAGCCAGACAAACATTTCCTTCTGGCGTCACTGTCCTCCAGAGGGCTAAGGCTCCCAGGCACCACGGGGCATCTGAAAGGTGAATATTGCTTGTGACAGAAATGTAGCAGCTCAGCAATTGCTGGCATTCTGCTGTATGAACACAGCTGATCTGTCACAAGTAACAGAACAACTCGTGCTGATGACTGATATAAAAGCTTAGTTAAAACGGTTAAAGTATAGAGAAACGGTGACATTAAAACTTTTTCTGATGGACATACCGGTTAAAAGTATGGATCGAATTGCCATACAGATACATTTTGTACATACATCAGTGTGCTGTATGTAAAGTGACACAAGCTTTAAGTCATACGTCCAAAGAGTGTCAAAAGGAAATATTAAAGGGACACTCCAGCCATCATATGCACTCCAATGCAAGTAGAAGCTCGACAGGAGATCTGGTGAGATCCATCACATGCCGGTGTGGATAGCATTTCCAATGACTTCAATTGGCAGCCAACGATGGAGTAACAAACAGCAGGACCATAGAGGAGGCAGCGCATCGCAGTTCTGGAGCGGCAGCGCATCGCAGTTCTGGAGCGGCAGCAACATATACATCCAACCTTTCAACTATATTTTAAGAGCATTTTGTAATTTTTGGGCATTTGGCCCTTTTGGTGAGACACCAACTTCACATAATCTGTATTAAGACATTGATAGAATTGTTTTCTCTATCTATGTATAGACTGGTGAAATCCTAATGCTTTAATTCCCAGTTACTGCTGATTAACTTTGCCATCTTATGTAGTATTACGTAACAATATAATTAAATAACAGCAAGATTTTTTCTGTTTATTTTATAATTGATTTGATATCGTACCATCATATATTTCGTAGTGCTGTACAATGGAATAAAGATACATTTGGAAGGCTAAACATCTGGAAAAAATACATGTTTTTAGTGAAATAAATGTGTGGTCACTGCAACTTCAGGTTGGCTTTTCAAATCTGAAATTACTAATAAATAAAGACAATTGGTCTAGAATAACTAAAACTACTTTCATGATTATATACAGTACTGTGCAAATGTTTTAGGCAGGTGTGAAACTATGCAACGCAAGTGAACAGAAGAAAAATCTAAATCAAATCAATAGTTGGTCTGACCACCCTTTGCTTCTAGGTACACAGTGTTTTTTACCTAGCAGGCAGGTTGTTTCAAACATCTTGGAGAACTAACCGCAGTTCTTCTGTGGTTTTAGGCATCCTCAGTTGCTTCTGTCTCTTTATCTAATCCCAGACAAAGTCAATGATGTTTAGATCACTTCCAGGACTCCTTGTTCTTAGATAGCTTTTTACTTACTTTTGCACAGTACTGCATTATATATA